>NC_053113.1:7329022-7331522 GCF_010015445.1 Perca fluviatilis
ATCTTAATATCTGATATTATCTGTCTAAGTGCTCCTGCTGTCTATATTATTAATGATTTTTGAAAGTCTGTCTCTTTTGTATCTTTTATTTCTCTCTGTTTAGACTATTACTTTTATTTTTACTTTAATATTATATTATTTGTATATATTTTTGTATCGTATTTGTTTACTTATTGCAATGACTGAATATCTGTAAACTATTTTTGGAAATTAAGTTTAAAAAAAGCAGGGTGTTGGTGGGGGGGGGGGAATCACTTTTTCATCAAACCAGTCTTTGCAAGTTCCCGCAATTTCATCTCATAAAATTGCATAAATATCATATATAGCATATTCCATCGCAGTTTTTAAGAAAACGTGCCGCATAATCAAGGACTTTAGCCCGCAACAATCACAGAAAACCTCAGCGTTTTTCTGGAAGGACTGACTTATGGAGTCTGGGAGGGTCACCTGACTGTGGGAGCCTGGCCGTCTCTTTATGGTGTTGGTGTTAAAGTCTGACTCAAACACCAGCACACACTGAGACACACAGACAGACAGACAGACAGACAGGTAGAGAGACTCTGGGAGGGTCACCTGACTGTGGGAGCCTGGCCGTCTCTTTATGGTGTTGGTGTTAAAGTCTGACTCAAACACCAGCACACACTGAGACACACAGACAGACAGACAGACAGGTAGAGAGACAGACAGACAGACAGGTAGAGAGACTCTGGGAGGGTCACCTGACTGTGGGAGCCTGGCCGTCTCTTTATGGTGTTGGTGTTAAAGTCTGACTCAAACACCAGCACACACTGAGACACACAGACAGACAGACAGACAGGTAGAGAGACAGGCAGGCAGACAGGTAGAGAGAGACTCTGGGAGGGTCACCTGACTGTGGGAGCCTGGCCGTCTCTTTATGGTGTTGGTGTTAAAGTCTGACTCAAACACCAGCACACACTGAGACACACAGACAGACAGACAGACAGGTAGAGAGACAGACAGACAGACAGGTAGAGAGACTCTGGGAGGGTCACCTGACTGTGGGAGCCTGGCCGTCTCTTTATGGTGTTGGTGTTAAAGTCTGACTCAAACACCAGCACACACTGAGACACACAGACAGACAGACAGACAGGTAGAGAGACAGACAGACAGACAGACAGGTAGAGAGACTCTGGGAGGGTCACCTGACTGTGGGAGCCTGGCCGTCTCTTTATGGTGTTGGTGTTAAAGTCTGACTCAAACACCAGCACACACTGAGACACACAGACAGACAGACAGACAGGTAGAGAGACAGACAGACAGACAGGTAGAGAGACTCTGGGAGGGTCACCTGACTGTGGGAGCCTGGCCGTCTCTTTATGGTGTTGGTGTTAAAGTCTGACTCAAACACCAGCACACACTGAGACACACAGACAGACAGACAGACAGGTAGAGAGACAGGCAGGCAGACAGGTAGAGAGACTCTGGGAGGGTCACCTGACTGTGGGAGCCTGGCCGTCTCTTTATGGTGTTGGTGTTAAAGTCTGACTCAAACACCAGCACACACTGAGACACACAGACAGGCAGACAGACAGGTAGAGAGACAGACAGACAGACAGGTAGAGAGACACTGGGAGGGTCACCTGACTGTGGGAGCCTGGCCGTCTCTTTATGGTGTTGGTGTTAAAGTCTGACTCAAACACCAGCACACACTGAGACACACAGACAGGCAGACAGACAGGTAGAGAGACAGGCAGACAGGTAGAGAGACTCTGGGAGGGTCACCTGACTGTGGGAGCCTGGCCGTCTCTTTATGGGTTGGTGTTAAAGTCTGACTCAAACACCAGCACACACTGAGACACACAGACAGACAGACAGACAGACAGGTAGAGAGACAGACAGACAGGTAGAGAGACTCTGGGAGGGTCACCTGACTGTGGAGCCTGGCCGTCTCTTTATGTTGTTGGTGTTAATCTGACTCAAAACACCACACACACGAGACACACGACAGGCAGACAGACAGTAGAGACAGCAGGCAGACAGACAGGGGACTCTGGGAGGGTCACCTGACTGTGGGAGCCTGGCCGTCTCTTTATGGTGTTGGTGTTAAAGTCTGACTCAAACACCAGCACACACTGAGACACACAGACAGGCAGACAGACAGGTAGACAGACAGACAGACAGACAGGTAGACAGACAGGCAGACAGACCGAAAGAGAGAGAGACAGACAGGCAGAGACAGGTAGGCAGACAGACAGGTAGACAGGTAGGCAGAGAGAGAGACAGGCATGCAGGCAGGCAGACCGAGAGACAGGTAGAGACAGACAGACAGGTAGAGACAGACAGAGAGACAGGCAGGCAGACAGAGCGAAAGAGACAGACAGACAGAGAGACAGAAACAGGCAGGCAGACAGAGACAGGCAGGCAGACAGACAGGTAAAGAGACAGACAGACAGAGAGACAGAAACAGGCAGACAGGCAGGCAGACAGACAGGCAGGCAGACAGACAGGTAAAGAGACAGACAGACAGTCAGGCAGACAG
>NC_053113.1:7336522-7339022 GCF_010015445.1 Perca fluviatilis
CCTTAATTCACCTATTTACATGTGGAGATATGCTGGCTCTATACACGCTAAAAGTCCTGATTATTTACATGGAGTCTGGTGGAGATATGCTGGCTCTATACACGCTAAAAGTCCTGATTATTTACATGGAGTCTGGTGGAGATATGCTGGCTCTATACACGCTAAAAGTCCTGATTATTTACATGGAGTCTGGTGGAGATATGCTGGCTCTATACACACTAAAAGTCCTGATTATTTACATGGAGTCTGGTGGAGATATGCTGGCTCTATACACGCTAAAAGTCCTGATTATTTACATGGAGTCTGGTGGAGATATGCTGGCTCTATACACGCTAAAAGTCCTGATTATTTACATGGAGTCTGGTGGAGATATGCTGGCTCTATACACGCTAAAAGTCCTGATTATTTACATGGAGTCTGGTGGAGTTTGGTGATGGTGATTTCGGGGCTGTTTCACGTTAAACTAAAAGGATCTTACTCTTTAACTAAAAGCTCTATCTCTGGAGGGATCCATCCCATAATGTAGTCAGACTCTCAGTGGGTGGAGCTCCTACCTCTCTGGTGATGCGTCTCTCGATGTAGGCCATGAACTGAGAGCTCAGGCTGGCGCTGTCCCTGCTGCCACTGGCTCTACTCCTCCCTTCCTCCTCCTCTTCCTCTCCCACACAGCTGTCTATGTAGTCTATCTGCTCCGACTCCACATCTGGAGACAGTGACAGACAGACAGACAGACAGAGAGACAGACAGAGAGAGAGACAGACAGATTCTGTCACAAAACTGATTGAGTTTCCTCTATATGTATCAACATCAGTGTGAATGTGGTGAACTCACGCGTGCCGTTGGCCAGCGGAGGTCTCTGTCTCTGATCTCGGCTGATCTCTGCTACTCTCAGGGGCAGCTCAGACAGCTCCTCTGTAGGCTACACACAGACAGGTAGACAGACAGGTAGTCAGGTAAACAGGTAGACAGACAGGTAGACAGACAGACAGGTAGACAGACAGGTAGTCAGGTAGACAGGGAGTCAGCTCACACACAGACAGGTAGACAGACAGGTAGTCAGGTAGACAGGGAGTCAGCTCACACAGACAGGGAGTCAGCTCACACACAGACAGGTAGTCAGCTCACACACAGACAGGTAGTCAGCTCACACACAGACAGGCAGTCAGCTCACACACAGACAGGTAGTCAGCTCACACACAGACAGGTAGTCAGCTCACACACAGACAGGTAGTCAGCTCACACACAGACAGGTAGTCAGCTCACACACAGACAGGTAGTCAGGTAGTCAGCTCACACACAGACAGGTAGTCAGCTCACACACAGACAGGTAGTCAGGTAGTCAGCTCACACAGGTAGTCAGCTCACACACAGACAGGTAGTCAGCTCACACACAGACAGGTAGTCAGCTCACACACAGACAGGTAGTCAGCTCACACACAGACAGGTAGTCAGCTCACACACAGACAGGGAGTCAGCTCACACACAGACAGGGAGTCAGCTCACACACAGACAGGTAGTCAGCTCACACACAGACAGGGAGTCAGCTCACACACAGACAGGGAGTCAGCTCACACACAGACAGGGAGTCAGCTCACACACAGACAGGTAGTCAGCTCACACACAGACAGGTAGTCAGCTCACACACAGACAGGTAGTCAGCTCACACACAGACAGGTAGTCAGGTAGTCAGCTCACACACAGACAGGTAGTCAGCTCACACACAGACAGGGAGTCAGCTCACACACAGACAGGGAGTCAGCTCACACACAGACAGGGAGTCAGCTCACACACAGACAGGTAGTCAGCTCACACACAGACAGGTAGTCAGGTAGTCAGCTCACACACAGACAGGGAGTCAGCTCACACACAGACAGGGAGTCAGCTCACACACAGACAGGTAGTCAGCTCACACACAGACAGGGAGTCAGCTCACACACAGACAGGGAGTCAGCTCACACACAGACAGGTAGTCAGCTCACACACAGACAGGTAGTCAGCTTACACACAGACAGGTAGTCAGGTAGTCAGCTCACACACAGACAGGTAGTCAGCTCACACAGGTAGTCAGCTCACACACAGACAGGTAGTCAGCTTACACACAGACAGGTAGTCAGGTAGTCAGCTCACACACAGACAGGTAGTCAGGTAGTCAGCTCACACAGGTAGTCAGCTCACACACAGACAGGTAGTCAGCTCACACACAGACAGGTAGTCAGCTCACACACAGACAGGTAGTCAGCTCACACACAGACAGGGAGTCAGCTCACACACAGACAGGTAGTCAGCTCACACACAGACAGGGAGTCAGCTCACACACAGACAGGTAGTCAGCTCACACACAGACAGGTAGTCAGCTCACACACAGACAGGGAGTCAGCTCACACACAGACAGGGAGTCAGCTCACACACAGACAGGGAGTCAGCTCACACACAGACAGGTAGTCAGCTCACACACAGACAGGTAGTCAGCTCACACACAGACAGGGAGTCAGCTCACACA
>NC_053113.1:7346522-7349022 GCF_010015445.1 Perca fluviatilis
TCCTCTCCTCCTCCTCTCCTCCTCCTCCTCTCCTCCTCCTCCTCTAGTGCCTAACCCAGGGGGAGCTCTGTGTGTATGTGTGCGCCCGCTCTACCCACTGAGCCAACCTGGCCACCCAGACAAGCTTTCCTTGCTCTCTTCTCCATGTGCTGGTTTGGTGCTACTAAGGCATCAATAAATAATGGTCTGGTTCTGATTGGTTGTCAGTAGAGGTCATGGGTCGATAGGGAATGTATTTTATTTAGGTAGGATTTGTTATTCCCTTTACAGTAGTGATGGATACTCTTATTTATTCATAACACAGCCTACCTGTTACTACATGTACAGGTGTGCTGAGAGTCATTCGCGTGCATATTAAGCAGCCAGGTGTATCTGTTGTGGTCTTATAACACATCCAGCCGAGAGGAGGCTCGGGGAGACAGCAGCTACGTTTACAACAGTGTGTCCAAAGATCAAGGCTGGTTGCAAATTAAGATGAACAGTTAGACTACAAACTGGCATCTTTCACTGTAGCTCGTTGGTAAAGTCGCTGTTTGCAGAGTAGAGCTGTGTGTGCACCGCGCGGTGGACCACAGCAGACTGATCAGACTGAGGTATGGTTTCTACGTGTTCCTGCCTGTAGAACAGCTAGGTGGTTACTGATGAAGTGTTGGCTCTGTAACCGTGGAGGGTTGTTGTAGAACAGCTAGGTGGTTACTGATGAAGTGTTGGCTCTGTAACCGTGGAGGGTTGTTGTAGAACAGCTAGGTGGTTACTGATGAAGTGTTGGCTCTGTAACCATGGAGGGTTGTTGTAGAACAGCTGGGTGGTTACTGATGAAGTGTTGGCTCTGTAACCATGGAGGGTTGTTGTAGAACAGCTAGGTGGTTACTGATGAAGTGTTGGCTCTGTAACCATGGAGGGTTGTTGTAGAACAGCTAGGTGGTTACTGATGAAGTGTTGGCTCTGTAACCGTGGAGGGTTGTTGTAGAACAGCTAGGTGGTTACTGATGAAGTGTTGGCTCTGTAACCATGGAGGGTTGTTGTAGAACAGCTGGGTGGTTACTGATGAAGTGTTGGCTCTGTAACCATGGAGGGTTGTTGTAGAACAGCTGGGTGGTTACTGATGAAGTGTTGGCTCTGTAACCGTGGAGGGTTGTTGTAGAACAGCTAGGTGGTTACTGATGAAGTGTTGGCTCTGTAACCGTGGAGGGTTGTTGTAGAACAGCTAGGTGGTTACTGATGAAGTGTTGGCTCTGTAACCGTGGAGGGTTGTTGTAGAACAGCTGGGTGGTTACTGATGAAGTGTTGGCTCTGTAACCATGGAGGGTTGTTGTAGAACAGCTAGGTGGTTACTGATGAAGTGTTGGCTCTGTAACCATGGAGGGTTGTTGTAGAACAGCTAGGTGGTTACTGATGAAGTGTTGGCTCTGTAACCATGGAGGGTTGTTGTAGAACAGCTAGGTGGTTACTGATGAAGTGTTGGCTCTGTAACCGTGGAGGGTTGTTGTAGAACAGCTAGGTGGTTACTGATGAAGTGTTGGCTCTGTAACCATGGAGGGTTGTTGTAGAACAGCTAGGTGGTTACTGATGAAGTGTTGGCTCTGTAACCATGGAGGGTTGTTGTAGAACAGGTGGGTGGTTACTGATGAAGTGTTGGCTCTGTAACCATGGAGGGTTGTTGTAGAACAGCTAGGTGGTTACTGATGAAGTGTTGGCTCTGTAACCGTGGAGGGTTGTTGTAGAACAGCTGGGTGGTTACTGATGAAGTGTTGGCTCTGTAACCGTGGAGGGTTGTTGTAGAACAGGTGGGTGGTTACTGATGAAGTGTTGGCTCTGTAACCATGGAGGGTTGTTGTAGAACAGGTGGGTGGTTACTGATGAAGTGTTGGCTCTGTAACCGTGGAGGGTTGTTGTAGAACAGCTAGGTGGTTACTGATGAAGTGTTGGCTCTGTAAGGCGTGGAGGTTGTTGTAGAACAGCTAGGTGGTTACTGATGAAGTGTTGGCTCTGTAACTATGGAGGGTTGTTGTAGAACAGCGGTGGGTGGTTACTGATAAGTGTTGGCTCTGTAACCATGGAGGGTTGTTGTAGAACAGCTAGGTGGTTACTGATGAAGTGTTGGCTCTGTAACCATGGAGGGTTGTTGTAGAACAGCTAGGTGGTTACTGATGAAGTGTTGGCTCTGTAACCATGGAGGGTTGTTGTAGAACAGCTGGGTGGTTACTGATGAAGTGTTGGCTCTGTAACCGTGGAGGGTTGTTGTAGAACAGCTAGGTGGTTACTGATGAAGTGTTGGCTCTGTAACCATGGAGGGTTGTTGTAGAACAGCTAGGTGGTTACTGATGAAGTGTTGGCTCTGTAACCATGGAGGGTTGTTGTAGAACAGCTAGGTGGTTACTGATGAAGTGTTGGCTCTGTAACCGTGGAGGGTTGTTGTAGAACAGCTAGGTGGTTACTGATGAAGTGTTAGCTCTGTAACCATGGAGGGTTGTTGTAGAACAGCTAGGTGGTTACTGAT
>NC_053113.1:7354022-7359022 GCF_010015445.1 Perca fluviatilis
CTCACAGCTGTCCTCCAATCAGATCACTCTCCTCTGTAGGTGTGTGGTTGTCATGGTGACCTCACTGACCAGCTGATCTCCTCCAGCTTACCAGCAGGAGTTAGCACCCTAATAAAGTACAGATGTTGTGCTCTCAGACTGGTGGAAAGACTTCACCTCTGTCTGTTTAGGGTCTATATATATATATATTTATTTCTCCTAAATCTAAAGGACCAGACACACAGAACTAGAGCTGAAACCATTCCTCCAGTAACTCAAATCATGTGATTACTAAAACCCCTGGATGCTGCTGGGGACACACCAACACTGGGTCACTGCCAGATGTGAGTCAGTGCAGATGTGAGATGCACATGCTCAGATTTGAACGGTTTATGGCATATTGCTAACGTTAGCTCTAAACACCGTTCCAGTGACAGCCTTTGTTGTGTTGGATGCTAACTTGTAGCCAGCAGGGAACCAGCTTGGTTGTAGCTCCGTTTTTACTGCGCTGACGTTAGCATCTTGGAGGCTACTTGTCGCTAAGTGACGCATGCACAACTCACACCTGCTCTGGACTCACATCAGGTAGGGACAGCTGATTAGAACATGGCCGTAGAGAGGGCAAGGGGCTAAAGGCCGGTTTATGCTTCTGAGTCGAATCAATGCCGAACCCCTGCAGACCCCTCTGTGTCCACGCTGGAGGGCCTGACCCACACACACACACACACACACACACACACACACACACACACACACACACAGAACACACACATACACACACACAATATTAAACAGTATAAACATAAAAAGTAAACAGTTGATGACATGCAGCTCTGATTCCTTTGTTGTTTTGGATAAAAGTTTCTTAAATGTGACGTAATATAACCTAACGTGTGTGTGTGTGTGTGTGTGTGTGTGTGTGTGTGTGTGTGTGTGTGTGTGTGTGTGTGTGTGTGTGTGTGTGTGTGTGTGTGTGTGTGTGTGTGTGTGTGTAGACTTGTCCCGTAACCGTCTGTCGGAGCTGCCTCTGGAGGTGTGTCTCTTCGTGTCTCTGGAGAGTCTGAACCTTTACCAGAACTGTCTCCGGTCTCTGCCGGACAGTCTGCTCAACCTGCAGGCTCTCACCTGTCTCTACACCTCAGGTAACACACACACACAGACACACACACAGACACACACACAAGACGAGACACAAAAAAAAAAAAAAAAAAAATAAAAAAAAAAAATAAAAAATAAAAAAAAAAAAAAAAAAAAAAACACACACAGATACACACAAAATGACACTGGTTCACAAAAAAAAAAAAAAAAAAAAAAAAAAAAAAAAAAAAAAAAAAAAAAAAAAAAAAAAAAAAAAAAAAAAAAAAAAAAAAAAAAAAAAAAAAAAAAAAAAAAAAAAAAAAAAAAAAAAAAAAAAAAAAAAAAAAAAAAAAAAAAAAAAAAAAAAAAAAAAAGGCTGCATAACAAAAAAAAAAAAAAAAAAAAAAAAAAAAAAAAAAAAAAAAAAAAAAAAAAAAAAAAAAAAAATTTGCATAGACACACACAACAGACACACACACACACACACACACACACAGACACACACACACAGCACACACACACACACAGACACACACACAGACTACACACACACAAACACACACACAATACAGACAGACACACACACAGATACAGACACACTGCACAGACACACACACACACACACACACACAAAGATACAGACAGACACACACACAGACCGCACACACACACAGACACACACACAGAAAACACACACACAATGCACACACAGACACACACACACACAGACCACACACACACACACAACACACTGTACACAGTTTCTACTTACACACACACTAGACACACACAAAAAAAAAAAAAAAAAAAAAATAAAAAAAAAAAAAAAAAAGCATCATGATCACGTTTTTAGAAGGGAACTATTTTTGAGATGCCTAAAGGCAGAATAACACTGATGATGTCTGCCTGTCTCTCTCTCCCTCACTGTCTCTCTCTCTCTGTCTCCTCCTGTCTCTCTCTCTCCCTCCTCTCTCCTCACCTGTCTCTCTCTCTCTCCTCCTGTCTCTCTCCTCCCTCTCTCTCCTCAGTCTCTCTCTGTCTCCTCCTCTCCCTCACCTGTCTCTCTCTCGGTCTCCCTCCTGTCTCTCTCTCCTCCCTCCTGTCTCTCTTATCTCTCCTCCTCTCTGTCTCCTCCTGTCTCCTGTCTCTCTATCCCTTCCTGTCTCTCTCCCTCCCTCTCTCTCTCTCTCCCTCCCTCCCTGTCTCTCCCTGTCTCTCTCTCTCCCTCCCTGTCTCCCTCCCTGTCTCTCCCGGTCTCTCTCTATCCCTTCCTGTCTCTCTCCCTCCCTGTCTCTCTCTCAGTCGTAACCAGCTGTCTGTCCTCCCGGTGGTGGTGTGCAGTCTTCCTCTGAAGGTTTTGATCGCCTGCAACAACAAACTGGTTTCTCTGCCAGAGGAGCTGGGCCAGCTGAGACACCTCACTGAGCTGGTCAGTAGATCACATGACCTATCACATGACCTATCACATGACCTACCTGTCAGTATATATCACATGACCTATCACATGACCTACCTGTCAGTATATATACATGACTATAAGACTACGGACTATCATTACAAAACAAAGAACTATCATGACTATCAGACTACCTGTCAGTATATAAATGACTAATGATACTGTCGATATATATCACATGATATACCTGCAGTATATATATCATGACTATGGTCAGTCTATCACATGATGTACCTGTCCTAATGACCAAGACATATTCATTATCAGTTATTGATGGCTGTGTGTCTCAGTTATTGATGAGTTATTGATGGCTGTGTGTCTCAGTTATTGATGAGTTATTGATGGCTTTGTGTATCAGTTATTGATGAGTTATTGATGATGTATTATAGTTATTGATGGTGTGTGTATTGATGATGAGTTATTGATGTGTGGAGTTATTGATGAGTTATTGATGGCTTGTATGAGTTATTGATGAGTTATTGATGGCTGTGGTATCAGTTTGATGAGTTATTGATGGCTGTATCAGTTATTGATAGTTATTGAGCTGTGTGTATGAGTTAGTGATGAGTTATGTGATTTATGAGTTATTGATGAGTTATTGATGCTGTGTGTATCAGTTTGATGAGTTATTGATGGTTATTGAGTTATTGATGAGTTATTGATGGCGTGTATCAGTTATTGATGAGTTATTGATGGTGTGTATGTTATGAGGTGTAGTTATTGATGAGTTATTGATGGCTGTGTTGAGTTATTGATGAGTTATTGATGTGTGTGTATGAGTTATTGATGAGTTATTGATGGCGTTGTATCAGTTATTGATGGGTTATTGGTGGCTGTATCAGTTATTGATGAGTTATTGATGGCTGTGTATGAGTTATTGATGAGTTATTGATGCTGTGTGTATGAGTTATTGATGAGTTATTGAGTGTGTATCAGTTATTGATGGTTATTGATGGCTGTGTGTATCAGTTATTGATGAGTTATTGATATGGTGTGATATTGATGAGTTATTGATGGCTGTGTGTATTAGTTATTGATGAGTTATTGATGGCTTGTGTATGAGTTATTGATGAGTTATTGATGGCTGTATGGGTTATTGATGAGTTATTGATGTGTGTATGAGTTATGAGTTATTGATGGTGTGTATAGTTATTGATGAGTTATTGATGCTGTGTATGAGTTATTGATGAGTTATGTGGCTTTGTGTTCAGTTATTGATGAGTTATTGATGGCTGTGTTTAGAGTTATTGATGAGTTATTGAGGCTGTGTGTATGAGTTATTGAGGTTATTGATGGCTGTGCAGATGAGATATGTTTTTAAGTAGAGAGTTATTGAGCTGTGGTACATTAGATGAGTTATTGATTGGTATAGTATTGAGGTTATGTGAGAGTTTGTGTATATGAGGTTATTGATGGTAGGTTTGATAGTTATTGATGGTTGTATAGTTATTGATGAGTTAATGACTGTGTGTATGAGTATTGATCAGTTATTGATGGCTGTGTGTATCAGTTATTGATGAGTTATTGATGGCTGTGTGTATGAGTTATTGATGAGTTATTGATGGCTGTGTGTATCAGTTATTGATGAGTTATTGATGGCTGTGTGTATGAGTTATTGATGAGTTATTGATGGCTGTGTGTATCAGTTATTGATGAGTTATTGATGGCTGTGTGTATCAGTTATTGATGAGTTATTGATGGCTGTGTGTATCAGTTATTGATGAGTTATGTGGTGGTGTGGTATCAGTTATTGATGAGTTATTGACGTATTAGTATAGTTATTGATGGGTTATTGATGGCTGTGTTATCAGTTATTGATGGCTGTGTGTATAGTTATTGATGAAGTTAATGGCTGTGTATAGTTATTGATGAGTTATTGATGGCTGTGTGTATGAGTTATTGATGAGTTATTGATGGCTGTGTGTATCAGTTATTGATGAGTTATTGATGGCTGTGTGTATCAGTTATTGATGAGATATTGATGAGTTATTGATGGCTGTGTGTATCAGTTATTGATGAGTTATTGATGGCTTTGTGTATCAGTTATTGATGAGTTATTGATGGCTGTGTGTATCAGTTATTGATGAGTTATTGATGGCTGTGTGTATGAGTTATTGATGAGATATTGATGGCTGTGTGTATCAGTTATTGATGAGTTATTGATGGCTGTGTGTATCAGTTATTGATGAGTTATTGATGGCTGTGTGTATCAGTTATTGATGAGTTATTGATGGCTGTGTGTATCAGTTATTGATGAGTTATTGATGGCTGTGTATACAGTTATTGATGAGTTATTGATGGCTGTGTGTATCAGTTATTGATGAGTTATTGATGGCTGTGTGTATCAGTTATTGATGAGTTATTGATGGCTGTGTGTATCAGTTATTGATGAGTTATTGATGGCTGTGTGTATCAGTTATTGATGAGTTATTGATGGCTGTGTGTATCAGTTATTGATGAGTTATTGATGGCTGTGTGTATCAGTTAT
>NC_053113.1:7364948-7414948 GCF_010015445.1 Perca fluviatilis
CTGCTTCTCTGCTCTGGTGTTTCCTCCCTCTCTATTCCTCCCTGCTCTGTTTCCCTCTCATCTCCCCCTGCTCTGGTGTTCCCCTCTCATTCCCCCTCCTGTCTCCCAGTAAGCTTCCCTCTCATTCCCCCTCTCTGCTTCCAGGTTCCCTCTCATTCCCCTCCTGTTCTGTAGCCCTCTCATTCCCCTTCTGCTCTGTGTGTTCCCTCCCTCCTCATTCCCCCTCTGCTCTTGCAGCCTCATTCCTGCCCTTGTGTTCCCTCTCATTCCCCCTTCTGTTCTAGTGTTTCCCCTCCTCATTCCCCCTGCTCTGGTGTGTTCCCTCCCTCATTCCCCCCACTCTATGTTCCCTCCCTCCCCACTCTGCTCTAGTGTTTCCCCCCACTTCCCCCTGCTCTAGTGGCTTCCCTCCCCATTCCTCCCTATTCTTGGTGTTCACACTCCCCATTCCCTATCTGGTGTCTCCCCTCCTACCTCTTGCTCTTGGTGTTTCCCCCTCCTCATTCCCCTTTTGCTCTTGGTGTTCCCTCCCTCCTCATTCCCCAGCCTCTAGTTTTTCTTCCCTCTCATTCCTGCTCTAGGCCTTCTCCTTTCCTGTCAGGTTTCCCTTCCATCGTTCTTATTTTCCCCTTCTGCCTGTATCTCCTTCCCTTGCTCCAGCCTCTCCTCTTCTCCACCTCTCAGCCTCTGTACTCTCTCCTCATTCCTCCTTGCTCTTTGTAGCTTCTCTTCCTCCCTGCTCTCTTTGCCTGTAGCCTCTTTCATACTTCCCCTTTGTAGTTTCACATTCTTCCCTGCACTCCACTTCGCTCTGGTGTTTTCCGAGCCTCTGCTCTGGTAATTGCTCATGCCTCTGCCTGGTAGCTCTTCACTTCGCTCTGGTGTTCCTCTTCATCTTCGTTCTGAGAAATTCTCCGATTTTCCTGCTCTGGTGGCTTCTTCACTTCGTTTCAGCCTTCCGCCTTCCCGCCTGTTTCCATTCCCCTCTGCTTCAGTTTTCTCTTCATCCTCTGCTTGTAGTTTTCCCCTCTCATTCCCCCTGCCTGATGAACAACAACAACCTTGGTTGGTGTTAAAACACTCCTGAGGAACGTATATTTCCTGGGTGTTTTCCCCGGAAATGAACTTGTCCTGGCTTGAAAGGCCTGTGTTTTATGAAGCACCCATCTGTGTGTGTGTGTGTGTGTGTGTGTGTGTGTGTGTGTGTGTGTGTGTGTGTGTGTGTGTGTGTGTGTGTGTGTGTGTGTATGTGTCTGTGTGTGTGTGTGTGTGTGTGTGATTAAGTCACACCAAACAGAGGGAACGTAACGCTGTCTCCCCCGGTGAGCGAGACTAACGCTTAATTGGCTGTGATGAGAGCTGAAGGGACTCCCTCCCCACGACGGATAAGCTCATGTTGGGGCTGTTTGTAGCATTACAACATGGTGTAATAAGAAATCTAGCTGAGTAACTAGCCTGCTATCCCCATGGATGTATTATAGGAAGGTTGTCCATGGAAAACCATCCTGGTAACAGAGTAGCGTGAGCGGTGGTATCTAGATTGGTGGAGTGGAGACGTGAAATCTAGACGTTAGCGATTGGTTCAGCATGTTCGTTCAAACAGCTACTTAAGAGTTAATCACTTTAATTCCTAAGTATTCAACGTTTATTCTGTATGCACCACCCCTGACTGCTGCTCTATGAGAGCTGTGTTGGCCTGTAGGGAGGAGGTTAGCGGGGGATGGGTGAATCATAAAACACAGGCCTTTAAAGCCAGGACAAGTTCATGTCCTGGGGGAAACATCCTGGAAATACATGTTCCTCAGGAGTGTTTTAACCCAAAACAAGGTTGTTGTTGTTCACCAGAGCAGGGGGGAATGAGAGGGGGGACACCCAGAGCAGGGGGAATGACAGGGAGCAGGGGGAAGGAGAGGGGGAACACTCAGGAGCAGAGGGAATGAGAGGGGGGGGGAACGCCAGAGCAGGAGGAATGAGAGGGGAAACACCAGAGCAGGGGAAATGAGAGGGGAAACACTAGAGCAGGGGGAATGAGAGGGGAAACACCCAGAGCAGGGGAATGAGAGGGGAAACACCAGAGCAGGGGGAATGAGAGGGGAAAACACTAGAGCAGGGGGAATGAGAGGGGAAACACTAGAGCAGGGGGAAATGAGAGGGGGAAACACTCAGAGCAGGGGAATGAGAGGGGGAAACTCCAGGAGCAGAGGGAAATGAGAGGGGGAACACTAGAGCAGGGGAAATGACAGGGGGGAAACACCAGAGCAGGGGAAATGAGAGGGGGTAACACCAGGAGCAGGGGAAATGAGAGGGGGAAACACCAGAGCAGGGGGAATGAGGGGGGGTACACCAGAGCAGGGGGAATGAGAGGGGAAACACCAGAGCAGGGGAATGAGAGGGGGAAACACTAGAGCAGGGGGAATGACAGGGGGAAAACACCAGAGCAGGGGGAATGAGAGGGGGTACACCAGAGCAGGGGAATGAGAGGGGGAAACACCAGAGCAGAGGGGGAATGAGAGGGGGTACACCAGAGCAGGGGAAATGAGAGGGGAAACACCAGAGCAGGGGAATGAGGAGGGGGGATACAGCAGATTCATCCGTTCTCTGGCAGCATTGTGTGTGTGTGTGTGTGTCTGTCTGTTTTGTGTGTGTCGCTGTGTGTGTGTCTCTGTTTGTGTGTGTATGCGTGTGTGTGTGTGTGTGTGTGTGTGTGTGTTGGGTATGCGTTTGGGTATGTGGTGTGTGTGTGTCTGTTTTTTTTTTGTGTGTGTGTGCGTGTGTGTGTGCGTTGTGTGTGTGTGTGTGTCTGTGTGTGTGTGTGTGTCTGTTTGTGTGTGTGTGGGAGTGTGTGTGTGTCTGTTTTAGTGTGTATGTGTCTCTTTTGTGTGTTTGGGTCTGTGTGTGTGTGTCTGTTTCTTGTGTGTGTGTGTGTATGCATGTGTGCATGTGTGTGTATATGTGTCTCTTTTTGTCTGTTTGGGTCTGTGTGTTTGTGTGTGTGTGTTTGTGTGTGTGTGTGTGTGTGTGTGTCTGTTTTGGGGGTGTGTGTGTGTGTGTGTGTGTGTGTGTGTGTGTGTGCATGTGTGTCTGTTTTGTGTGTGTTTGTGTGTGTATGTATGTATGTATGTCTGTCTGTGTTTTTGTTATTTGGTTTTATCAGTAGATGTGTTGCATGTTTTAACATTATTTGTATGGTTTGTTGATTTGCTGTGTTTGTTGGACTGAGAATTAGGATTATGAGAAGCAGCTGTGATTGCCTGACCCCCTCACAGCTCCTGATTGGCCACAGGATCTAATGTTTTTCCCCTGGTTGGTTGTTGCGGCCAGCTGCAGGAATGTGGATCCTCCGGTTGGTCCCTCTGAACAGCTCTCTGAATATGACTCAGTAAACTTCCTCCTAACTCCCTGGAGGTTCCTGGAAGGAAATCTCTTCATTCTGAATCATTTCCTGGAAGGAACAAAATAAAGATGAATTTATAATCCGTAACGATTGGAAACTCTGATTATCTGATCTGATGTAATCAGGAAATTATGTTTAATTAAAGTGTTGGAGAGAAACATCACAGGGACATTTAGGGTGTTCAGAAGCAAAAAGGAAGAGTCTGATTACAGTTTTTTCCAAATGATAAACACAATTTTACAAACTAGGCTGGTTTTATCAAAATACTTAACACAATTTACAAAACCACACACCCAAACTGCAAAATACCTCATATATCCTGATACCAGAACTACATATAGCATTTATCAAAATCAAACACTTCATTCATATTACCACATGTCTGTCTAACCAACTACACACTGGTTGTTGAGCTCTCTCTTTTAATGTGCTTTGCCATAATCTTGACTTCCTTCTGCTCACCGAAACCTGGCAACAACCCAATGACTTCTTCTCCCCTCAACCAAGCATCCCCCTGGCTACAACTACATCTGCAAACCCCGCCCTCCCACCGTGGAGGTGGCCCTCGCTCATTTTCAATCAAGAACTTCCGGGATCACAGAACTCCCCCCCTTCGACTTTGAGTCCATGAAAAGCGCTATATAAATTCAATTTATTATTATTATTATTATTATTATCATCGTTTGAATATCTCGCCTTCAAAACTCTTTCCCTCCATGACAGTCATCCTCATTTACGGCCACCTAAACCAAATCCCTCCCTTCCTCTCTGATTTTACTGAACTCCTCTACACTAGCCCTCTCATCTCTACGCTCTGCTACTACCGGGTGACTTAAACATCCACATGGACTCCCCCACATGCAAGCTCTCATCAGAATTCAACATTTTACTGGATAACTTCTCTCTCACCCAACATGTCACATTCCCCACCCATGAAAAAGGACACATCCTCGACCTGGTCTGCTCCACCAACCAACCAGTGCTCGACCTCCATCCATGCCTCTCTTTTCCCTCTCTGATCACAAACTGATACGGTTCACCATCCCTTCTCCAACCCCACTCCCCCTCAGAGAAATCACCTTCCCCAACCTCAAATCTATCAATCCCCACCATCTCTCTGACCTGCTCTCCCACCACTCTCCACCTGGACTCAACCCCTCACCTCACCCGATGACCTCACAGACCACCTCAACTCCACCTTGTCTACCTCCCTCAACACCCTGGCCCCCCTCAAAACAAAAACTCGCCACTTTTAACACCTCTTCTTTTTTTGATGATTTTGCTGAACTACTGTCTATGATCTGTGTTGACTTCCGACTGTATAATTGTTACGGGTGATTTCAACATTCATGTCGACAACCCTGAGGATAGAGGTACAAAGGAATTGTATTGTATCTTTGATAATTATGGACTCACTCAACATGTGACTACAGCCACACACAACAAAGGTCACATCTTGGACTTAATTATTTCTAAAGGCTTGAACATTTCCAAAGTTGTGGTGAATGATATTGGTCTTTCTGATCATTCATGTGTGTTTTTAATAGCTCTATAACTGTGAAAAAACTGTTCATACAGAGGTAATCAGAAAACGATACATCACTGAAAGCATCAGTGAAAAATTCATTCAGCTTTTCTCGTCCACAACTGCCCCTCTGGAGCCTCAGCAACCGAACTTCTAGATAATTTCAACTGTAGAATATCAACTATTATTGACAACCATTGCTCCCTTAAGTGTCAAAATCATCTCTAGCAAGAAAAAAATCTCCATGGAGAAATGTCGCGACCTGTAAGATTAGAAAAAGAGAGTGTCGAAAAGTTGAATGCGGGTGGCGTAAAAAACAAACCTAAAGGTCCATTATGAAATCTATAAAGACAGACTTTGTATTTTAATGTGGTACTGAGAAATGCAAGGCGGACGTTCTTCTCTGAAATTATTTCAAAAACTCTAATAATTCACGTGTTCTATTTGCTACTGTCGATAGGTTATCAAACCCTCCAGTACTAGTAGCATCTGATCTTTATCCAACCGAAGCTTGCAATAACTTTGCAATCTTCTTTAGTAAAAAATTCCAGAAAATTAGACTTACAGTCAGTGCATCCATATCAGGTACAGGATATGTGCTGTCTCAATGCTTAGCAAAACAAGTCCTCATATGACACAATTTCAACGATTCACCAAGGTCAACTGCCGGAGTTTATACAAAATCTGAAAACCCCTTCCTGTTGCCTTGGATATTTTACCAACTGGCTTTTTTAAAATGTTTCGAATTGTTTGGTCTCAGATCTTTACAAATTGTAAACATGTCTCTTCAAACAGGCATCTTCCCACAGGCGGGTTAAAACTGCAGTAATCAGCCACTCTTAAAAAGAATAACCTAGATACATCACTTTATGGACAACTATAGGCCTATATCAAACCTCCCATTCTTAAGTAAAATTATTGAAAAAGGGTTTTTCAACAAATAAACCTTTTATTGTCCCAAAAGAATATTTTGGATCCCTTTACAGTCGGGTTTCGGCCACATCATAGCACTGAGACAGCTCTTCTGAAAATCTTTAATGATATCCACCTA
Source organism: Perca fluviatilis (assembly GCF_010015445.1). Taxonomy (NCBI): domain Eukaryota; kingdom Metazoa; phylum Chordata; class Actinopteri; order Perciformes; family Percidae; genus Perca; species Perca fluviatilis. Next base: position 7,370,919 of record NC_053113.1, read on the forward strand.
AGCACAGATAGTGGCAAAACGACAGTCTTAGTTTTTACTAGATCTCAGCGCTGCATTTGACACCGTTGACTACGACATATTATTAAATAGACGAGGAAAAAACTGGGTAGGCCTTTCTGGAACAGTACTACAGTGGTTTGAATCCTATTTAAAAAATAGAAATTACTATGTGTCAATAGGTAACTATGCATCTTGAGCGTATAAGTTTGACATGTGGAGTTCCCCGCGGCTCCATCCTGGGGCCTCTACTGTTTAATATATACATGCGCCCCCTAGCTAAAATCATGGAAAAACAACAACATAAACTATCACAGCTATGCGGACGATACACAGATTTATATAACCTTGTCACCCGAGACTACAGCTCCAACACCAACACTTGGCCAGGTGCATTGAACAAATCAACGAATGGATGTGCCAGAATTTCCTAAAATTAAATGAAGATAAACGGAGGTGATCATTTTTGGACCTAAAATGAACGATTAAAGTAAATGTTCATCTTCAATCAACAATGTTAAAAACAACAGACAAAACAAGAAATCTTGGCATAATTATGGACTCTGGACCTAAATTTTAACAGTCACATTAGGTCAGTAACAAAATCTGCCTATTATCATCTTAAAAAATATAGCAAAGGGTAAAAGGACTTATGTGCCAACAGGATTTAGAAAAACTTATCCATGCTTTCATTTTCAGTAGACTTGACTACTGCAACGCGTTTTTACAGGTATTCATAAAAGTCTATTAAACAGCTCCAGCTGATTCAGAACGCTGCGTGCCAGTCCTTACTAACACCAAAAAATAGATCACATCACTCCAGTTCTGAAGTCCTTACACTGGCTTCCTGTGCATCAAAGAATAGATTTCCAAAAATACTCATGTTAGTTTATAAGTCACTAAACGGTTTAGGACCAATTTACCTTTCAAATCTGCTACTACACTATGAGCCGTTGAGATCCTTGAGATCATCAGGGACGGGCCTGCCTCGCCATACCCAGAGCCGGAACAAAAGGGGAAGCTGCTTTCAGCTTCTATGGTCCCTACATCTGGAACAAACTACCGCAAAAACTGTAGGTCGGCTACTAATCTCAGCTCTTTTAAATCAAGGCTGAAGACCTTTCTTTTAACACTGCCTTTTCTTAATTCATTTTGTATTTAAATTTTATTTTTTTATTCATTTATTTTATTATATAATTGTTTCTTCATCTGTTACCAATTTGTATGATATTTTAACTGTTTTTATGTCTTGTGTAAAGCACTTTGAATCGCATTGCTGCTGAATTGTGCTATAGAAATAAAGTTGCCTTGCCTTGCCTTGCCTTCACCCTGGTACACACCTGCACTCGGAAAATGAAAACAAACTGGCGCCAACTTGAACGTCTGGACAAAGAAATCACCCCTCACAGTCCATCATGAAGCCTTATAAATCCCATCTCATCGCCCAACGATGCCCCATTGCTGCCAAATCTGCCTACCTCTCCACCATCCTCACCGACCCCCTGCCAAAACCCCAGAACCCTTTTCTCCACATTGAACAACCTCATCAAGCCTCGGACCAACAGCCCTCCTTACCTCTACTCCGGATCTCTGCAACTCATTCCTCCACTTTTTCACTGACAAAATCAATCTCATTTTACAAATCTCTATCCCCTGTATCTGACCTCCCAGGATCTACTCCAGCACCTACCTTGGACCCTCCTCTCCCCATCCCTTCAGACCTCCCAACCCTCCTCCCACACTTCCTCCTCTCCCAGTTTGACCCAGTCACTCCTCCTGAAATCTCCAAACTCATCAGCTCTTCCAAAACCCACTACCTGCTTCCCTTGACCCCCTCCCCTACTCCACTTCTGAAGTCCTGCCTCCCGGTCCTATGCCCCTACCTCACTAACCTCTTCAACTCCCTCTCTGTCCCTTGGAACTGTCCTCTCTGCTTTCAAAACTGCCGCTGTCACCCCAATTCCTTAAAAACCTGGTCTGGATCCCTCCTCTCTCAACAACTACCGCCCAATATCCAACCTCTCCTTTCTGTCTAAAACCCTGGAACGCATAGTCGCCTCACAACTACAAACCCATCTTCTTGCCAATAACTTATTCGAACCTCTCCAATCTGGTTTTCGCCCCCTACACAGCACACAAACCGCTTCTCCAAAGTCCTTAACGACCTCCTCACCTTTGCTGACACCGGGTTTCCCTCAACATCCTCATCCTCCTCGACCTGAGTGCAGCCCTTGGATACTGTGAGCCATAACATCCTGCTCACCAGACTCAAAGACCTCGGTATCGAAGGTACTGCACTCAGCTGGCTCCACTCCTACCTTTCCAACAGATCCCATTTCATCTCTCTCCACAACCACACCTCTGCCACAGCCACAGTCACTGGGTGTTCCCCAAGGCTCCGTACTTGGCCCCCTTCCTCTTCATCATCTACATCCTCTCTCTTGGTCAGATACTCCGCCACTTCAACCTGGACTTCCACTGCTATGCTGACGACACCCAGATCTACCTCAGCACCAAATCCCCCACAATCCCCTCCCTCTCCCACATCAACTCCTGTCTGTCAGCTATTAAAACCTGGATGCAACACAACTTCCTTCAAACTCAACAGCGACAAAACAGAATTCCTTCTGATCGGCTCCAAATCCACACTCAGCAAAACCAATAACCCCACTCTCACCATCAACGGCACCATTGTCTCCCCCATCTCCCCAGGCCCGCCAACCTTGGCGTTATCTTTGATTCCACCCTCTCCCTTTGAGCCTCACATCCTCAAGTCATTAAAACCTCCTTCTTTCACCTTCGCAACATCGCCAAAATCAGACCCTCTCTCACACCCCCTGGCTGCTGAAAGACTCATTCACGCTTTCATCTCCTCCCCGGACGGACTACTGCAACTCACTTCTCCTCGGCATCAGCTCTACCAACATCAACCGACTCCAACTGGTCCAGAACTCAGCCGCCCCCTCTCATTACCTGCTCCAAATCCTGGGACCACATCACTCCAGTCCTAAAACAACTCCACTGGCTTCCTATTTCCCACCGGATCACCTACAAAAATCCTGGTCCTCACCTACAAAGCCCCCACCATCTGGCCCCCTCATACCTCACTGACCTCCTCTCCCCTACCAACCCTCACGGTCCCTCAGATCCACCTCAGCCAGTCTCCCTCTCCATCCAAAAAGTCCAACCCATGCTGTTTTGGGGACAGAGCCTTCTCCAGAGCAGCTCCCAGGCTCTGGAACTCCCTCCCCCAAGAGATCCGCACCTCTGAGTCCCTCACCATCTTCCAGTCCCGCCTCACGACCCATCTCTTCACCTCAGCCTACCCCATAGTCCACCTGCCCCCCTCCCTTTTCATCCTGTATCTTGTTTTGTTCTACTTGTTTTGTTTTGCTTGTTTTGTTTTGTTATGTTTTTATAATCTACCCCTGCCCTGTAAAGCCGACTTTGAGTCCATGAAAAGCGTATAAATTCAATTATTATTATTATTATTATTATAATACTAATATAGTTTAAATTGTAGAAAGGTCTTCTGATTGTTCACATGCACAGAAATATTTACACACACACACGGCAAAATTGTGTATGATTCCCCTGTAAGGATTCAGTGTTTATTTCTGTGTGTGAGTGTATGTGTGTGTTGTGAGTGGGTGTTTGTTTGTCTGTCTGTGTGCCTGTGGTTGTGTGTGTGTGTGTGTCCTGTGTGTCTATGTGTTTGTGTATGTGTGTGTGTGTTTGTGTGTGTGTGTGTGTCTGTGTGTCTTTATGTATGTGTGTGTGTCTGTGTGTGTGTGTGTGTGTGTGTGTGTGTGTGTGTGTGTGTGTGTGTGTGTGTGTGTGTGTGTGTGTGTGACAGTTGTGTTTAACGAGGTCCCAACTTGACTGTCTATTGATCTGATTTGGGAGATTTCAGTTAAACTACCAGGGGAAATTAAAAGAGAGCTTGTGCTTGAACTCTCATGTTGTCTTCCCTTCGACCAACAAGCAACTTTTAGGTTTTCTGGGTCAAACTTTTAAATGATTTTTCAATATTTTGAGCGTTTTTTTGACACTTTTGTAGCTTTTCCACCAATGTTTTTGTCACTTTTTGCCGAACGTTTTTTTTTGCACCTTTTGGACATTTTTCGTGACAGTTTTGTCACTTTCATTGGAATTCTTTTATAGATAAAAAAAAAATTCAAATGCTATAAATTGAATAAAACTTGTGAAGAGCGCTGTCGGGAACCATCCACGTTATTTCTTATGAAAATTTGGTTGAACGAAACCCAAATTTCAGATATAGAAAGTTTTTGAAAATGGGTCAAATTTGGCCGGAGACATCAGGAGGGTTAACAACATGTAAATCATTATTTCCGATATTAAAAGAAAGCTCAACCAGTTTATTAAAATATATAAAACATGGCGAAACCTTCTCAGACGAGTCTCAGACCCTGTTTACACGTACATGGTTATTTATAAAAAAAGAGACATTACCCTTCGTTTACACGAAACGGAGAATTCTCCTCTGAAAAACGATTCTTTCTAAAACCTCCGGCCAGAGTGGAGATTTGGGAAGCTTTGTTTGCACCTAAGCTGAGACAATTGGAGGTTTAGGCAGCTGGAGGAAGTGAGGAAAAGAGAAGTGAGGAGAGGGAAGAGAAGAGAGAGAGGAAGTAAGGAAGAGAAGAAAGAGGAAGTGAGGAAAAGAAGAGAGAGGAAGTTTGCGAGGAAGAGAAGAGAGAAGGAAGAGAAGAGAGAGGAAGTGAGGAAGAGAAGAGAGAGGAAGTGAGGAAGAGAAGAGAGAGGAAGTGAGGAAGAGAAGAGAGAGGAAGAGAAGAGAGAGGTAGTGAGGAAGAGAAGAGAGAGGTAGTGAGGAAGAGAAGAGAGAGGAAGAGAAGAGAAGAGAGAGGAAGTGAGGAAGAGAAGAGAGAGGTAGTGATTGGTTGCTGTTGTTGCTTTTGTCCGACACAGACTTCAACTCACACCTCGGGAAGCTTTTCGTACATTGTGGTTTTGTTAATTCAGGGACAGTAAAGTGCTTTGGCTGTGGAGAGGAGGGGCATTTAGTGAGAGCCTGGCATGATAAAAATCAGAAACGAGCTGAACCTGAAAGAGAGAAAGATCAACCAGGTCAGACTGAAAAACAAATGCCATCAGAAAATCAAAATAAAAAAATCACCAAATATTTCTGTCTGAGGATGCAGAAATTCAGCCTTAGACTGAACAGGAGGAAAAATCAGCAGACAGGCCTCCCAGTCCTTCTGAGGGGAAAAACCTAAACAAAAAGGGGACACATCAGCAGAAACTGAGCGGACTGTCGTCCCTGCAGTCACAGCAGTGGACACTGTTTCTTTAGTTGTTAAGTCACTTTGTAAAACATTGTCTAATTCATGAATTCATAAATGTCCAAACGTAATAGGCCCACGCTGTTATTTGTACTCTATAAAATATCTCAGTCATTTCCCTCTGTAGGGCTTTCATTTTCATACAGCTTTGGTTGAATAACCCAGCATTCATATAGCCTATAGATGAGTTTATCAGGAACTAGAGACAGATATCTCCATCCTATAGAACAACAACTTGTACTTTCAGTAATATTCTCCTGACCTGCTCATTACAATATGATAAAGTAGGCTAGGTACACACTCTCATACACATCAAATAGTCTATTATAAGAACAGCTGATTACTGGAGTAGTAAGAAGCTTTAGAGGGCTGACGCTTGTTGTGCATACTATGAAATAAAATGCATTCTATGAAATAAAATCCTGACTTAGACCTCCTCTATCTGGAAAGTGTCCTGACATAACTTCTCTTATGATTGGACACTTTAGAGGAAATTAAACTGAATTAAATATTTTAATTGATTGACAGCCCAAATATGAATATAAAATTAGTAACCCCTCCTCCCTCCTTTCAGGGTGGAGCCTGCTGGAGTCAGATGGTTGACACCAGGGGCCTGTTGCACAAAAGTAGAATAAAGAAATCCAGGATAACTGAAAAAGCAACTTGACTTAGTGTGATCCAAATAAACCACTATATCACTTAACTGCTCCACTATGGTGTCGGCCGTCTTGAAAATCTTGAAATTTCAATTGGCTCGGACAGTTTTCTTGTCAAGTGACCCATGGGGACTGCTCATGCCAATTTTCATGCTTGTATCATTCTGAACGATTCTGCCAAACATAAGCACTTAGCCGCTCCACTATTAACTTAATGAAACAGATTAACTATTTCAAATCAAAATAAATCCATCAATGAATAAATTATTGTCATCAAAACAAAAGGTTCCTTAATCATTGTTCGGACCAAGACAGTCAACATGCAAAGTAATCTTTTCCAACGACAGCGTCCTCTGAAAGTGATAGTTACCCACTCTGTCATATTGTCCCATTGTTAACATACTACTGAATATTTAGGCAGCTGAATAGTGCTGATGTCAGCCATGGCTCAGACTAAAAAACGTTTGTTGCCTATTGTATGTAAACACCAGCCAAACGCAAATAGAGAGAAGAAAGGTTGTGCAGAGAAGAGATTTACAACCGGATTAATTATTATTTATTCTCATTCTTTATTTTTTAAAGGACAACACACATTAAATAATATTTCTGTAAATGTGCCAGTGTTAGCCAGCTGGCAAATTCTCAGCTGTAGTCCATTGGCCAGATGATGTTAGACCAGAGCAACAGGAAACAGCAAGACATTAGTACAGGTTAAACTATACAAGTCAACAAGACACCACACAGACAGATAGAGCAACAAATGAGCTTTTTCAGTAAGCCATGCAGAGCTACAGGAAGCAGCAAGACAAGTTACACATCAACAGTATCCCCATTCAGTATAAGAAGCCATGCAAGCATCAAAACACAGCCAAAAAACACAGACCCAAGTGTCTGTATTTGATCGAATTGGGAGTGAGAACAGGGTGGACACAGCCCCACCCCTTTCAACAACAATCTGTTGTGATATCCTCACCTGTCACCTGTTTCCATGTTAGTGGTGACACATGACAATAGTCATATAGTCTACCAGTCAGATTGCATATTTCATAGTGAGGTGTGGCCACACACAAAAAGCACACCCAAACACAAAACACACTTAAACACTCTGACGAGGGATAAGAAGCACCGCACTCTCCGTCTGATGAAGTTGAAGCTCCTTTCTACGCAGACAGGCTGAGGACAGAAGAGATGCACACTGATGGCTGAAAGTTCAGTAAGTGGAGCTATGATTGGTTGAGATGGAGTCCAGATAAAGTGTTGAATGAGAAAGAAGAGTTCAGTGTGATTTAGGGTCTTGTCAGGCTCTTAGAGATGTGTAGGGGAAGGTCGCAGACTGGCGAGGATTAGGACTCAGCAGGAAACACTTTGTTGCTGTGGTGAAAACAAGATACAATGTAATGTTATTGGGCAACTGATCAGCGTCATGGCATGGTTTTATTTGAGTTAGCTTAATAGCTGGGTTGATTTGCATTGAGAGATGATTTTATGGAAAGTACCCCATGCCAATCTCTTCCAAAGGCCAAGGGAACTTTATCAGGATGCAAAGAATTCCTGGATCCATGAAATAACTGGCCTTTAAAAATAAAAAATCTGTCGCCTCTATGGGAATTTAACATAGGGTGTACTTACTTATGCCCCTGTATATAAAGGAAAAACATGTATTCATGTACGATACATTATTCATTCACAAAGAACATTGGTTACCTTAAAGGTTGGATTTTTCCTCATTTCTTTTTAAATTAAGTCATTAAAATCAATTTCCAAAAGATGATTTTTTATTCCTCCTTTTAGTCAACTTTAGCATGGGTGTGTAAACGTATGAGCACCACTGTATATTCCTGATGTAGTGTCTCCACCTGGTGGAGTAAGTCTGTAACTACAGCTGAAGCAACAACAACAGATGGAAACCTGACGTGTTGAAAGCCTTTAAAAAATTTGCTCCATGTCTTCCTATACATACACTGTAACACATTTCTATAGTTTTTGGAGCATTGCTAATACACATCAGATACTGTGTAGCTACCACTTTAACTTGTGTGAGATATAATTGGTGTAGTCATCATTTGAATATCTATATGTGCTATACTGTGCACCATTGTTTGAGTATGCTGCTTCATTCAGTTTATGCAAATACAAATTAGATATATATCATTGATAGAATAATAGTTAGCTAAATTATGAACTGCATGCCTTAAGTATATTTCTCATATGTACAATGTACATTAAAGGTCAATGGTAAATAGTAAAAAGTCTTAAACATGGCTTTTCATGGGGAAGCAAAGTAAATGCCTCCTGCATCTGTGTGATTCAACTTCAGTAAATATGTCTGTCATAAACAGGGTTGGGCAAATTACTAAGAAACGAAACACAACAAAACACAAAATAAAAATGCACAACCGGTTTAGCACCTTCTTTGAAACTCATTCCATTCATGCAATAATTAACTTTACAGGAGTCAACAATCAGCGAAACTGTCATATTACAAAGACACATATACATTTTTTTCTTTCACATATTACATTTTATCTTATACAGTTTATCCAAGATCCTGTAGGACTTTCAGATCCAGACTGAACTCTCGCCAATGTCAGCTCACTGAGTGTGGATGTGAGAGTCTGTCGCACCAAATGCCTGCTTTCGGGTGGGAATTATTGGGTCTAGACTCTACCTCTAAAGTAACCTGAGATAACTTTTTTATTATTTGACAATATAAATACAATTTCAATTGAAGAATTAATATGAGAAGCTTGGAAAAAACCAACGTCTTAGGGTGGAGCTAGACAAAGATATAGAAAGTGAAAGTAACAGAGGTATATGAGGTGACTATGTTTTTTTGGTTTATTTTGAATCTTCGTAGGGACAAAAGATGGAGACAACTCAAGAGGTCGTCTTGGGAACTTTAGAAGATTTGGGAGACGAGGACTTTGAACAATTCAAGTGGCACCTGCAGCAGAAAGGAGCCCTTGAAGATTTCCGCAGCAATTGCAAAGAGCAAACTGGAGAATGTAAACAGGGTGAAGACAGTGGACCTTATGTTCTTGACCTACAGTATGAACACCATTAAAGTGACCAGAATAGTTTTAGTGAAGATGAATCAGAATGAGCTAGTGAAGTATTTATCAACCACTGTCTCAGAACCTGCAGGTTAGTCATCTTATATGTAATAAACTGTATATATAATATTATGAAATAGAAAATGGATGTAACAAAAAATCAAACATATTACAATGTCTTCAACAAACATTAGCTTTGTAGCCAATGTCTCCCTCTTATCTACAAAGACAGACTTATATATTGTGCAACAACAACAAGCTACCAAACACACATCTACCACAGACACAACATTTAAAGTGTGTCCAAGAACAAAACTTCATGAAGCTGAGTTAGACAATCCAGTTTTTGTTGGCTCTTCTGGTTAACAATTGCACACACTGATGCCACTCTGAAAAACAGCTTGGACAAAATGAATTCCCATTCCTCTGTAATTAAGTCAATCACCTTCTGGTTTCTTTGGAGACCACAGAGTTCATGGATGCATGAATTGGACATAGCATATCAGTTGTTGAGGAATTAACATACAACAATAAGTCATTTTAAATATGTTAAATAAATAGATTTCAGAAAAACAGAAATGTGCACAGACATTAACTTCAACAACCCCTCATTGATTTTATTGTTTTATGTTTTCAGATATTCTTAGCGTCATGCCAGAAAAAGTCAAATCCAACTCACAAAAGAAGTTCCAGTGTGTGTTTGAGGGGATTGCTAAAGCTGGAAACGAAACCCTTCTGAATCAGATGTTCACAGAGATCTACCTCACAGACGGAGGGACTGAAGAGATCGGAAACCACAAGGAAAAACAAAAAAAACAGCAAAATGTTGAAAAGCGCAGAAAAAGCAACCTGAAACAGACAGACCAGAAACAACAATCATATGTCAAGACATCTTTAAAACCCCACCTGGAAGAGATAAACCAATCAGAACAGTGATGACAAAAGGGAGTGGCTGGCACGGGAAAACAGTCTTAACACAGAAGTTCACTCTGGACTGGGCTGAAGACGAGGCCAACCAGGACATCCAGTTCACATTTACATTCACCTTCAGAGAGCTGAATATGCTGAAAGAGAAAAAGTACAGCTTGGTGGAACTTGTTCATTTGTTCTTTAGTGAAACCAAAGAAGCAGGAATCTGCAGGTTTGAAGAGTTCTCGGTTGTGTTCATTTTTGCGGGTCTGGATGAGTGTCGACTTCCTCTGGACTTCCTCAACACTGAGATCCTGACTGATGTTACAGAGTCCACCTCAGTTGGTGTGCTGCTGACAAACCTCATCAGGAGGAATCTGCTTCCCTCCGCTCGCCTCTGGATAACCACACGACCTGCAGCAGCCAATCAGATCCCTACTGAGTGTATTGACATGGTGACAGAGGTAAGAGGGTTCACTGACTCACAGAAGGAGGAGTACTTCAGGAATAGATTCACAGATGAGGAGAAGTCTAGCAGAACCATCTCCCACATCAAGACATCACGAAGCCTCCACATCATGTGTCACATCCCAATCTTCTGCTGGATCACTGCTACAGTTCTGGAGGACATGTTGAAGACCAGAGAGGAAGGAAAGCGCCCCACCCCTGACTGAAATGTACATCTACTTCCTGGTGGTTCAGTCCAAACTGAAGAATGTCAAGTATGATGGAGGACACGGAAGGATTCACACTGGAGTCCAGACACCAGGAAGATGATCGAAGTCTCTGGGAAAACTGGCTTTGTGACAGCTGCAGAAAGGCAACCTGATCTTCTATGAATCAGACCTGACAGAGTGTAGCATTGATATCAGAGCAGCCTCAGTGTGCTCAGGAGTGTTCACAGAGATCTTTAAAGAGGAGAGAGGACTGTACGAGGACAAGGTGTTCTGCTTCGTCCATCTGAGTGTTCAGGAGTTTCTGGCTGCTCTTCATGTCCATCTGACATTCACCAACTCTGGAGTCAATCTGCTATTGGAGAAACGGAAAAAAACCTGGTTTTCTAAAGTTTTCAGAGACAAATCAGAACAAACAACATCAACACAGTTCTACCAGAGTGCTGTGGACAAGGCCTTACAGAGTCCAAATGGACACCTGGACTTGTTCCTTCGCTTCCTCCTGGGTCTTTCACTGGAGACCAATCAGGCTCTCCTACGAGGTCTGCTGACACAGACAGGAAGTATGTTTGAGGCAAACAAGAAAACAGTCAAGTACATCAAGAAGAAGATTAACACGAATCTGTCTCCAGAGAGAAGCATCAATCTGTTTCACTGTCTGAATGAACTGAATGATGATTCTCTAGTGGAGGAGATCCAACTGGCTCTGAGTTCAGGAAGTCTCTCTGCAGATAAACTGTCTCCTGCTCAGTGGTCAGCTTTGGTCTTCATCTTACTGTCATCAGAGAAAGATCTGGACAGGTTTGACCTGAAGAAATACTCTGCTTCAGAGAAGGCTCTTCTGAGGCTGCTGCCAGTGGTCAAAGCCTCCAACAAAGCTCTGTATGTGCACACAAAACTATCCAGATTAAATATAGTTTTTCTTCTTCCTAACAATGTTTTCTTGTTATTTTTTTCTTATGTGTTGCTGATTCCTCTTCAGGTTAAGTGGCTGTAACCTGTCGGAGAGAAGCTGTGAAGCTCTGTCCTCAGTTCTCAGCTCCAAGTCCTCTAGTCTGACAGAACTGGACCTGAGTAACAACAACCTGAAGGATTCAGGAGTGAAGCTGGTGTCTGCTGGACTGAAGAGTCCACATTGCAGACTGGAAACTCTCAGGTTGGTGTTCAGTTGTTTCATGAGCTCTTATTTTCTTCATAGAATAATTATTGGATGAACACAGTGTCCTCAGTTCTCAGCTCCCAGTCCTCTAGTCTGAGAGAGCTGGACCTGAGTAATAAGTTAAGTATTAAGTCTCTTTAGTCCGTTTTATGATTATGTATTAGATGAGGCAGCAATATTGTACTGAAGGGGTTCGCTGACTCTGGAGCTTGTCACCAGGATAGTGTATCTAGAGTATTTAATAGGGTAAAGAGGACAGAACAGAACACTGTGCAATAAATTATTAATAATCTACTCACATACATACCTGGACACTCTAACTGCTCTTAACTGCTAGTTTATGCTAAATGTCATTTATTTATTAACTGTATAATAACACAATACCATACATAGTCCTCATATACCTATATATCTATCTTTATTTATCTGTAGTTTATTGTTGTTTTACTGTTTGTTTATTTTTGAAAAAATATTTACGCTAAAAGTTTTATTGTTGTGTTTTGTTATTCTTATACTGTATTTTGTCTATCTTTTTCTATTTAAAGAGTGTGTTTTTGTAAGATGCTAAAATCTGCTGCTGGAAATCTAATTTCCTTGCGGGAGTCATCCCAAAGGGATCAATAAAGAGAAGTCTAAGTCTAAGTCTAAGTATCTGTTCACAAAACAGAAATTTTACTTGGATATACAAAGAGCAGGTTTATTACAGGACTTCAGAACACCATCAGTGACAGTTTTTGTTGCTGTTATGAGGATCTAATGCGTCTATTGAGCAAATTGGTGTGTCTGTGTGTGTTTTTGCAGTCTGTCAGGCTGTCTGGTCACAGAGGAAGGCTGTTCTTCTCTGGCCTTAGCTCTGAGCTCCAACCCCTCCTATCTGAGAGAGCTGGACCTGAGCTACAATCATCCAGGAGACTCAGGAGTGACGCTGCTGTCAGCAGGGCTTGAGGATCATGACTGGAAACTGAAAACTCTCAGGTATGGACAGATGGACAAAACAGTTCCTCTGCCACTAACCGAGGAACTCTGGTTCCTGTTTAATGGAGGATCCATGTAAAGGTGTATGCAGTTGATTGTGACTATTTCTTCCTGCAGGGTGGACCATGGTGGACCGCAGTGGTTGAAACCTGGTGTGAGGAAGTGTGAGTTTGTTTTAAGTTTGATTTATTTTATTTTTACTAATTATCAGGGTAAATGCACATTGATCAACATCCCTGTAAATGGGCCAAAAGGATAATTTTCCCCTGTTGTCCCTCTGCCTGATATTAAATATAAAAAATAAATAAAACACACATCTCAAATCTTAACCAGCAAGAAAATGAAACATCTGAACTGAATGAAGATCTTAGAGGAGTCAGGCAGCATCATGTAGTAATTACTAATGCAGGCAATGAATACAGACCAATGTTAAGCAGACAATCAGCACAAGCAGTTAAAACAAGACAACATCAAATATCATTACAGAAGATGGGTAAAACCAGAAGAGACTCAATCTGACAGACAATTACACACAAGCAAAATAAGCAGACTGCTGGTTGAGGTTGGATTTTGTTCAGCAACATCTTGCCTAATGTGTTTATAGAAGAGAGTTGAGTCTAAAGGCAGATTTATGCTTCTGCGTAGGCTCTACACCAGGGGTGTCAAACTCAAATACACAGTGGGCCGACATTAAAAAATTGCTATAAGTCAAGGGCCGGACGGGTTCAACGTTTATTGAAAACTTATTGAAACAACCTTATTATTATTATTATTATTATTATTATTATGAACCTGAAACCAACAAGGCCTATAAAACAACATTAATTAGGAAATAAAAGAAATAAAAATAATAAATAAAATCAGTTTCACTAATTTCTTATGGCTCTATCTGCAGTTTTCCGAGTAATTTCAAGTGAAAACATTTTCTACAGGCAAGCAACAGCCAAACGTTATTTACTTCAAAGGAAAATCAAATGTCCTGTAGTAGCCAGAGAAAAAATGCAAAAATGAAACTGCATTAAAGACTGAAAATGCGTCAAAGCACCGTTTGCTGCTCTGAAATGCTCACTGGTCTGAGCCAGATGCTTGGTGTCTCATCTTGGATACAAGTTCATCTATGTCTGGGGTGAGGCTCTGGGCTGAGGAAATCCTCAGGATTCAGTGAAGGTGTTCATCAGTGAAGACGAACTCCTGTGTGAAGTTTTGTTTATCTTCATCAAAGAGAAGAGTTGTTCACACAAGTATGTGCTGCCAAACATAGAGAGCGTTTGAGCAGCCTGGGAGCGCAGCTGGGGCATTGTATTGGGGATGAAACGTGGAAACTCTGCAGCGCCCACAGACTCATATTTTGCCTTCAGTGTGTCACTACATTGGAGCTCAATCAGCTCCATTTGGAGGTTTAATCGTGCGCTTTCCATGTCGGCTGTAAATGGATTACTGAGCAGTTCAAACCTGCTTTTTTGGGCTTCAAAATCGACAAATCGCCGTGTGAAGTCAGCACCAAGTATGCCGAAGTTTTTACAACAAACTGTGCAGTTGGGAAAAAACGGGCAGCGACCCTGCTCTTTCATTGTTTGGCAGTGCGGAAAAATGGCTCAAGTTTTCCTGCACCATCTGCGTCTCCCACAGGTGCAGCTTGGTTTTAAAAGCCCTCACTGTAGCGTACATGTCAGTGATGACACGGCCCCGCCCCTGAAGCTGCAGGTTGAGCGCATTCAGGTGGCTCGTGATGTCACACACAAATGCCACTTCACACAGAAACTTTTTATTTCGGAGCTATGTTGTGTCTTTCCCTTTGCTTTCCATGAACTCACAGATCTCCTCACGCAACTCGAAAAATCTTTCCAGCACTTTTCCCTGGCTTAGCCATCGCACCTCTGTGTGATAGGGCAAGTCACCATATTCTGAACTTAACTCCGCCAGAAAAGACTTGAACTGGCAGTGATTTAAACCTTTGACTCTGATAAAGTTAAACACTCGTGTTATGATGCTCATCACATGTTCCATTTTCAAGGCTTTGCCACAGAAGGATTCCTGGTGTATGACATGGCTTTAACAGCAGCCTCGCTTTGTGATTTGGCTTTAGTGAACATAGCCTGCTGTGACACCAGACTTCTTTTAACTCTTCTACCTTCTGTAGCCTTTGTGTCGGTGTCCAGATGCTTGTATTTGTCGTGGTGCTTCGTTTCATAGTGTCTTCTTATGTAGTATTCTTTCATTACAGACACACTGTCTCCGCACAGGAGACACACAGCTTTGCCCTTTACATCCGCGAACATATACTGTGCCTCCCACCTGTCTTGAAAACCCCTGTTTTCAAAGTCCACCTTTCGTTTAGCCATTTTTTGGGGAGAGGGTTAGTTGACGATTGTTGCACGCTTTTGCGGGCCTGTGATTGACGTGCCGATGCACGGCAAGTGTATTGTGGGATTTGTACTATTATGGTGGTGATTGCGATATACCAGCAGGCCAGCTCAAATAGTAAATACATTTTGTCATGCAGGCCAAAGATAATTAATTCATTCACATGTGTCAAACTCAAGGCCCGCGGGCCGGATGTGGCCTTGAGTTTGACACGTGCTCTACGCAGAACTTTCGCCGTAGCCTACATAAGGCTCCAGAGTTTCTGTTTTAGTGGCTGGAAAGATGTTAGAACTCAATGGATAGATTTAAAATCCACAAACACAACAAACTGAACACAATGATCCAACAGAACTTATCATTACGTTTCATCAACAGTGGAGCCAACAGAGAGCTTTGTTTCTATTGATCATCGCTGATATTAGTTGTTCACTTGTTCACCTTTAACAAGCAAAACATTAGATCCTGTGGCCAATCATGAGCTGTGGGGGGGGGAATTACCGGCAGGCAATCACAGCTGCTTCTCATAATCCTAATTCTCAGTCTAACAAACACAGCAAATCCACAAACCATGCAAATAATAACTGTTAAAACATGCAACACATCTACTGATAAAACAAAAAACAAAAACACACACAGACACACAGAAACACACACACAGAGACACACAAACACACAGAGACACATGCATAGTCACACACACACACACACACACACACAGAGACACACAAACACACACAAACACACAGAGACACACACACAAACACACAGACACATACACACACAAACACAGAGACACACACACAAACACAGAGACACACACACAAACAAACACACAGAGACACAAACAGAAACATACACACAGACACACACACACACAAACACATAAACACAAACACATAGAGACACACACAGACACACATACACACACACACACAAACACACACACACACACACACAAAACTGGACAAAGAAAGAATAATTTCTGATTATTTTACTGTAAACTTGTTTATAATTTCATGTAAATGAGTTTTATTGACCATGAATCCCAAAGAATAAGTTAAAACTATCAAACTCTGGTAATGAGTTATAATGAGTTGACTATAAGGTGTAAAATAGAATTGGGTGATATTTTTAACTTCATGCTTTATAAACAGACAAACAGACCAGGGCCTTTATTGCACAAAAGTAGAATAAAGAAATCCAGGATAAATGAAAAGGCGCAGCTTGACTTAGTGTGATCCACTCACCGCGCTTAATCGGTTTGCACGTTTGCCGAGCCAGGATAAATAGGTGAAGCTATGTCAAGCCAGGTGTACATAGCTGGGATAAGTGCACGTTCCGGAGTTTCTTAAATTGACCCACGGTATCGATCACAGATTTACTGATGCAGAAATGGAAAAGGCGTGGCAGCATATGTTTCACCCGCTGAGCAGCAGCTTCTAATGGAAAATTACGAGGAGGTGAAACATATAATATGCAAAAAGGGAAATTATCAAACGGAAAGAAAAAGCCCGACAGACAATAGCGGACCGACTGAATACGTATGGATTTAAAAAAAAAATCTACTTAGTCACTCCACGTTTTAATTGCTTTAATATGCTTGTTTTATGTGTTGGTTTTATTGCTGTATCTGTTTTTGTGCGCTAAATGTGCTGGTTTTAGTGTAAAGTGTCTTTGAGTAGCCTGTAAAGCACTATATAAATAAAAAAACAATAATTCTTGTTCCTGGGAAATTTATAAGGACTATGCTTAATTTCAAAGCTTATTCATAATGCGAGAATATGTTTTACAACCATATGCACAGATCTTCATAAGCTATATCTAATTCTAAATATCTTGGACAAAAACTAGAAAAAGAAGTGACTTCAATACACACTGTAAGCATATCTCATAAACAATGCTTGTTATTATTCATGGTTTTTTTTTCTCACTCCCAAGCTCCAAGATGACAAGTGACAGCACCAAAATAAAATGATTAAGAAGGACGTTTGATCAGGTGCCATTGTCGTTGTTATTGATGCTAAAAGTCCGCTTTTAGAGTCCGCTGCACGGTGTGGGAGGATCCCCCTGCCTCCCCCCGCCTCCCCGTGTTGCACGGGCAGGGGCACATTTCACGGGGACAGCAGCGGAGGAAGCCCATTTCCTCCGTATCGTCGTATTTCGTATCGTATTTTTACCATTACCATCTCAACAACTGCAGTAGTAGGATTTAAATCAAACTCGTGACAGCAATAGTGACAAGTAATGCATGTTAATAAAAATAAAGCAGAACACATTCAGAAGACAACGGAATAACTGTTAAACACGTTTATTTCGGATCAGAGCGTCAGCTGATTTAACACATCAGACTCCAGGATTAATCTTAGCCTGGCTGTTAGCCTGCTCTGGACCAGGCTAGCCGCAAAGAATAAATCGCCATGGTTACTTGGCTGGGCTTAATTCAACCTGCTTTTGTGCAACCAAGTCAAAGCTAAATTCATCCAGGATAACCTGAATATCCCGGCTTAATCCCTTATCCTGGTTTTGTGCAATACCCCTCAGGTCAGTTTGATGGAAGAAAACACAAGAGTTAATAAATCAACAGATGATAATCTGCTGCTGTGTTGTGTCTGTTTCTCTCCATCAGATGGCTGTCAGCTGGAACTGGACACAAACACAGTGAGCAGAGAACTCAAACTGTCTGACAACAACAGGAAGGTGACACGTGTGGAGGAGAAGCAGCCATATCCTGATCATCCAGAGAGGTTTGAGTCCTACTATCAGCTGCTGTGTAGAGATGGTCTGACTGGTCGCTGTTACTGGGAGGTTGAGAGGAGAGGAGTGGTTTATATATCAGTGAGTTACAGAGGAATCAAGAGGAGAGGAAACAGTGATGACTGTTTGTTCGGAGCTAATGATCAGTCCTGGTGTGTGTTGTGCTCTGATCGTGGTTACTCTGTCAGTCACAATAGGAGACTAACATCCATCTCCTCCTCCATCTCTGGTAGAGTAGCAGTGTATGTGGACTTTCCTGCTGGCTCTCTGTCCTTCTACACAGTCGCCTCTGCCTCACTGATCCACCTCCACACCTTCAACACCACATTCACACAGCCTCTGTATCCTGGGTTTGGGTTCTCTCCTGGCTCCTCAGTGTCTCTGAGTCCTCTACAGGACTGAGAGTTTCTCCTGTGGACAGAAACACTTACTGAACATCAGCTGCTGAAATCAGAGATCAGTCTGTTCACCATCACACACACTCTGCACTGAGAAGCAGATCTCAGACATAAACAAACTTTTTGTTGGGGTTTTTCCTTCGTTTGGGGTTAAATAATGTGGCTATTTATTTCCTGTATTTCCTGTGTAAAAATAATGAAACAGACTTACAGTCGGTGTCTTGGACGTTGGATGGACGTGAAACTCTCCTGGTTGGATGGTCTGTTAAAAACAGGAACTGTGTTAGAAAATATCTGCTGTGATGTTGATTGGTTAATAATCTCTCCATGTGTTTGATTGATCCTGAAAGCCTGAAGTCTTTTCTGTTACTGTAGTTACCGCCCTGAGCCTCCAGAGGGCAGTACATCTGCAGTTAAAACTTCATTTATACTTCTGTGTAAACTTCTGTGTATTTATACTTCCTCTTCAGGGATGAGACAGTGAGAAACATTCATAAGTTGCATGATTTTATGTTTTGTTACAGTGAATAAAAGACTGTTACTGTGGGGAATCTCATTAATCAACTTCTAAACTGAAAGGATTCTATATACTGTAAATTAATCACAAACTGGTCATGTTATTCATAACACAAGACTAAATAAGAGTTTGCTGAACTTAATGAGGCATTACACAGTCTAACTTCTGGTATTACTACTGTTGCTACTACAGTTACACAGTCTAACTCTGTTATTACTACTGTTATTACTAACAAGCTACACAGTCTAACTCTGTTATTACTACCGCTACAGTCCAACTTCTGTTATTACTACTGTTATTACTACCGCTACACAGCTGCCCACTTGGTATTACTTACCGTTATTACTACAGTTACACAGTCTAACTTCTGTTATTTCACTGTTATTACTACAGTTACACAGTCTAACTTCTGTTATTACTACTGGTTATTACTACCGTTACACAGTCTAACTTCTGGTATTACTACCGTTACACAGTCTAACTTCTGTTATTACTACTGTTATTACTACAGTTACACAGTCTAACTTCTGTTATTACTACAGTTACACAGTCTAACTTCTGGTATTACTACCGTTACACAGTCTAACTTCTGTTATTACTACCGTTACACAGTCTAACTTCTGTTATTACTACTGTTATTACTACAGTTACACAGTCTAACTTCTGTTATTACTACAGTTACACAGTCTAACTTCTGTTATTACTACAGTTACACAGTCTAACTTCTGTTATTACTACAGTTACACAGTCTGACTTCTGTTATTACTACCATTACTCAGACTAACTTCTGTTATTACTACTACAGTGTAACTTCTGTTATTACTACCGTTACACAGTCTGACTTCTGTTATTACTACAGTTACACAGTCTAACTTCTGGTATTACTACCGTTACACAGTCTAACTTCTGTTATTACTACTGTTATTACTACAGTTACACAGTCTAACTTCTGTTATTACTACTGTTATTACTACCGTTACACAGTCTAACTTCTGTTATTACTACAGTTACACAGTCTAACTTCTGGTATTACTACCGTTACACAGTCTAACTTCTGGTATTACTACCGTTACACACACAGACACATGTTGTGGTGTTTTCTGAATTGTTTTTTTCTTCAGTAATCTTGTGAACTCAGGTGCTGTCTGTCTGCCTGACTGACTGACTGTCTTTCTGTCTGTCTGTCTGACATGCTGTCTCTCTCCCTGCAGGTTCCCAGATAACTTTGAGAAGTTGTCTCCTCCCATCCTCCAGTTAGATGAAGTAGAGTTTTATTACTCAGCAGATCGTCGTCTCTTCACGGGACTCTCGCTGTCTGCTGACCTCGAGTCTCGTATCTGCATCGTATGTACACACACACACAGATATATATACACACACACACACACACACACATAAAGACACACACATAAAGACACACACACATAAAGACACACAAAGAGACAGACAGGGAGGTGTGATGTGTTAACGTGTTGTGTTTACTGTCAGGTGGGAGAAAACGGCGCCGGGAAAACGACTGTCCTCAAACTGCTGATGGGCGAGTTGACGCCAGTCAACGGAGTCAGACAGTCTCACAGGTGACTCCCAACGGACCAATCAGAGCACAGCTCTCACCTCACTGGTCACCATGTCAAACTGCACACTGTGTGTGTGTGTGTGTGTGTGTGTGTGTGTGTGTGTGTGTGTGTGTGTCTCTGTCTGTTTATGAGACTGTGTGTGTGTATTAACCAGTGATGTATGTGTTAGTGTGTGTATTAACTAGAGATGTGTGTGTTAGTGTGTGTATTAACCAGTGATGTATGTGTGTTAGTGTGTGTATTAACCAGTGATGTATGTGTGTTAGTGTGTGTATTAACCAGTGATGTATGTGTGTTAGTGTGTGTATTAACTAGAGATGTGTGTGTTAGTGTGTGTATTAACTAGAGATGTGTGTGTGTTAGTGTGTGTATTAACCAGTGGTGTGTGTGTGTGTGTGTGTGTGTGTGTGTGTGTGTGTGTATTAACCAGTGGTGTGTGTGTGTGTGTGTGTGTGTGTATTAACTAGAGATGTGTGTTAGTGTGTGTGTGTGTGTGTGTGTGTGTGTGTGTATTAACTAGAGATGTTGTGTGTGTGTGTGTGTGTGTGTGTATTAACTAGAGATGTGTGTGTTAGTGTGTGTGTGTGTGTGTGTGTGTGTGTGTATTAACTAGAGATGTGTGTGTTAGTGTGTGTGTGTGTGTGTGTGTGTGGGTGTGTGTGTGTGTGTGTGTGTGTGTATTAATTAGAGATGTGTGTGTTATTGTGTGTGTGTGTGTGTGTGTGTGTGTGTGTGTGTGTGTGTATTAACCAGTGATGTGTGTGTGTATTAACTAGGTGTGTGTGTTAGTGTGTGTGTGTGTGTGTGTGTGTGTGTGTGTGTGTATTAACTAGGTGTGAGTGTGTGTGTGTGTTAGTGTGTGTATTAACTAGAGATGTGTGTGTTAGTGTGTGTATTAACTAGGTGTGAGTGTGTGTTAGTGTGTGTATTAACTAGAGATGTGTGTGTTAGTGTGTGTATTAACTAGTTGTGTGTGTGTGTTAGTGTGTGTATTAACTAGAGATGTGTGTGTTAGTGTGTGTATTAACTAGGTGTGAGTGTGTGTGTGTATTAACTAGGTGTGAGTGTGTGTTGTGTGTGTGTGTGTGTGTGTGTGTGTGTGTGTATTAACTAGAGATGTGTGTGTTAGTGTGTGTATTAACTAGTTGTGTGTGTGTGTTCCTCCAGGAACCTGAAGATCGGGTACTTCAGTCAGCACCACGTGGACCAGCTGGACCTCAACGTCTGCTCAGTGGAGCTGCTGCTCAACCGCTTCCCCGGTAACCACGGCAACCACACCAAAACAACAACAACAACCATGACATCATCATCAATGGCTGGGTTCCAAACCGTTCCCCTCAGTCACTCGCTCTCTGCTCTTCTAGACCAGTGTTTCTCTAACTTTTTCCAGTATTCAGATAGCTGTTTTAAGCCAAGTACCTCCTGACCAGGGCTAAACATTTTTGGTAGACAAACAAAGTCTAATATAAGAGGTACAACACAGCGCTGGCAGCGGTAGATTCACTAAACTACAACCTTTTTAGAAACAAAAACCATTAAATGCTACATTTCAAATGTTTAGAATACATCACTAAATTCATTCATTATTATAGTATAGTTATTTTAGGAATTATGCACGACAGATTTTTAAATTAGCATTTTTGCAAAGACTTCACATGTACCCCCTGCAGTCCTCCAAAGTACCCCTAGGGGTACATGTACCCCCTGCAGTCCTCCAAAGTACCCCTAGGGGGACACGTACCCTGCAGTCCTCCAAAGTACCCCTAGGGGGACAATGCACCCTGCAGTCTCCTCCAAAGTACCCCTAGGGGGACACGTACCCCCTGCAGTCCTCCAAAGTACCCCTAGGGGGACACGTACCCCCTGCAGTCCTCCAAAGTACCCCTAGGGGGACACGTACCCCCTGCAGTCCTCCAAAGTACCCCTAGGGGGACACGTACCCCCATTTGAGAATCACTGGTCTAGAACACGGGGGTCAAACTCAATTTCCCAGAGGGCCACACTAGAAAATGAGACTAACTTACATTTTTGTATTGATTTATTAGACAGTAAGAGAAATAAATGCATAACAAGATGCCAACACAGTGACACTGTACATTTATCAGAACTGTCGAGGATAACAGAAGACAGTTACCAACTTATTTCCAGTGTGGTCCTCGTAAAGGCCAGACATAAGAGTTCATTGCTTTTATTTCATTGGAGAAGTCAAATATGTTTGACTGGATTAAGACATGTCTCACATAGTCTTCTCACTCACAGATTGGTCGGCAAAAACAATTTCTAACAAAATGCCAAAAGTGTCAAAACAGTCATAAAAACCCATTGTGAAAAGTGACTAAAAGTACGTGGGCCAAAATGTATTTAGGGGCCGGATTTGGGCCGCGGGCCTCGTGTTTGACACGTGTGTGTTGTAGAGGGAGATGGATACGGAAAGTCAAACTACGGTGTGTAGAAAATATGAGTTTTTTGGGAGGAAGAAATAGAATTTTAAGACCAAAAAAAAGTTTTGGGAACTATTTCTGTGAGAGGGAACAGTTTTTAACTCGGGTAGAGAGTGATCTGTGATCAGCCCTTCAGATGTTCTGATTGGCTGGTGTGTGTGTGTGTGTCTCTCTCTGTGTGTGTGTGTGTGTGTGTGTGTGTGTGTGTGTGTGTGTGTGTGTGTGTGTGTGTGTGTGTAGGCAGGACGGAGGAGGAGTACCGCCACCAGCTGGGGGGTTACGGTATAACGGGGGAGTTGGCCACGCGGCCGGTAGCCAGTCTGTCTGGAGGTCAGAAGAGCCGGGTGGCCTTCGCCCAGATGACCATGCCTTGGTACGCTCGCCGCCTAATACATGACCTCACTCACACATCTAATACATGACCTCACTCACACATCTAATATATGACCTCACTCACACATCTAATACATGACCTCACTCACACATCTAATACATGACCTCACTCACACATCTAATACATGACCTCACTCACACATCTAATACATGACCTCACTCACACATCTAATACATGACCTCACTCACACATCTAATACATGACCTCACTCACACATCTAATACATGACCTCACTCACACATCTAATACATGACCTCACTCACACATCTAATACATGACCTCATCTCACACATCTAATACATGACCTCACTCCACATCTAATACATGACCTCACTCACACATCTAATATATGACCTCACTCACACATCTAATATATGACCTCACTCACACATCTAATATATGACCTCACTCACACATCTAATACATGACCTCACTCACACATCTAATATATGACCTCACTCACACATCTAATATATGACCTCACACATCTAATACATGACCTCACTCACACATCTAATATATGACCTCACTCACACATCTAATACATGACCTCACTCACACATCTAATATATGACCTCACTCACACATCTAATATATGACCTCACTCACACATCTAATATATGACCTCACTCACACATCTAATACATGACCTCACTCACACATCTAATACATGACCTCACTCACACATCTAATATATGACCTCACTCACACATCTAATACATGACCTCACTCACACATCTAATATATGACCTCACTCACACATCTAATATATGACCTCACACATCTAATACATGACCTCACTCACACATCTAATATATGACCCACTCCACACATCTAATACATGACCTCACTCACACATCTAATATATGACCTCACTCACACATCTAATATATGACCTCACTCACACATCTAATATATGACCTCACTCACACATCTAATACATGACCTCACTCACACATCTAATACATGACCTCACTCACACATCTAATATATGACCTCACTCACACATCTAATACATGACCTCACTCACACATCTAATACATGACCTCACTCACACATCTAATATATGACCTCACTCACACATCATCTACACAGCAAAAAGAGAGGTGTTAAAAATGACACATGTGTAGTCCCTAGACACACTCACCACATGTGTTAAAATTCTACATGTGTCATTTTTAACACAAGAGTTGTGTCATCTCTTTTTGCTACATCCATTTTAAATCTCTGTTTTAAGAAATCATTAGTGGGATAAATCCTATTCATAATTTTAAATTGCATTTCTTTCACCTTTGACAGGACAGGAAATTTTAAGTATTTACATCTAATTTTTTTTATTGTCTCCTTACCGAAGTCTTTGAGAATACACTGCAGAAAGAGATGACACAACTCTTGTGTTAAAAATAACACAACGTGAGTGAGTGTGTTCAGGGACTACACATGTTGTGTCATTTTTAACACATCTCTTTTTGCTGTGTAATACATGACCTCACTCACACATCATCTAATACATGACATCACTCACACATCATCTAATACATGACCTCACTCACACATCATCTAATACATGACCTCACTCACACAGTTAGCTGTTAGCCAGTCAGTTAGCTCTGGGGACATGGCTGTAGTCAGACGTCTGTAGCTTTAACTTCTGTTGTTAGTGATGATGATGATGATGATGATGATGATGATGATGATGATGAAGAAGATGTCTTTGTGTCCTTCAGTCCGAACTTCTACATCCTGGACGAGCCGACCAATCACCTGGACATGGAGAGCATCGAGGCGCTCGCTAAAGCTCTCAACAAGTTCAAAGTAAGAGAGTGTGCGTGTGTGATGTCATCAGTGTGTGTGTTTGTGTGTGTTTCAGTATGTGTGATGTCATCAGAGTGTTTGATGTCATCAGAGTATGTGTGATGTCATCAGTGTGTGTGTGTGTGTGTGTGTTTCAGTGTGTGTGATGCCATCAGTGTGTGTGGATGATGTCATCAGAGTGTGTGTGATGTCATCAGTGTGTTTGTGTGTGTTTCAGTGTGTGTGACGTAATTAGAGTACGTGTGATGTAATCTGTGTGTGTGTGTGATATAAGAGTATGTGTGATGTAATCAGAGTGAGTGATGTAACCAGAGAGTGTGTGTGATGTGTCCTCAGGGCGGGGTCATCCTGGTGTCCCACGACGAGCGGCTGATCCGATTGGTCTGTAAGGAGCTGTGGGTCTGCGAGGCCGGCAGCGTGCGGCGCATCGACGGCGGCTTCGACGAGTACCGAGACATCCTGCACGAGCAGTTCAGGAAGGAAGGCTACCTGTAAGCCCCGCCCCCTCTCTCTGGCAGCAGCCAATCAGCCGGCCGGATGATGAACTGTCCCGCCTGCTGCCAGCCGATTGGTTGAGGCGGAGCCGTCAGAAACCATGTGGACTTTATTTAAAAGTTTCTCTTCATGTCAAACCGGATTTTGTTTTGTATCAGATTTAAATCTTCACCTTCAGACACAGAGCCAATAAAAACATCCGATCCTGTCTTCACTTCCTGTCTCTGCTTCTTACGCCGCCGTAGTCATAGAAACACACGCTCACGGGTCACACAATTCATATGTCATGCATCAACAGGGTCCCAAATCAAGGCTCAAGATCTCAGAGGGTGTGTGTCTGTCTGTGTGTACCTTGACCGGCAGCTGATTGGACGAATGTATTTTATCATATTGTACTGAAACATGTTTCTGAAAACATGTGAAGAGAGAAATAGGCCGTGCAGTGTCTGAATCTGTCTTCATCTCAGATCAACAAAGGTCAGTTTAGAAGATCTTCGTCACGTTCAACACATTTATTTACATAAAGATGGGCATCGGCCAAATGCAGCGCCGCCTTCCCAGGATGCTTTATTTTGGCTCCCATGGTAACAGGTCAGAGCGTGCACACTGCCTGCGTGACACGCACGTCTCCGGAAACCCGGGCGTGCTAGAAATGGGACCGACGCCTATTTTTCACGCCACACGCCAGCGTGTTGGAAGCGTTTCCAGACAACATAGAATATTAAAAGATGTTTATATGTCATTTAGACACAAATACATATTAATAAATGACATGTTGATGTTTGAAAAGTCTCGAGGTTTTGATATAAATGTAATTTAAAAACATTATTATAATGATAGATTTTCTAATATGTCACCTGTCAATCCAGAAGGAAATATTCTGGAGCCTATTCTGCCGTCGGTACTGCCGACGTTGTCTTTGTAATCAGATCAGAATATATTTATGTTTATGGGAAACATGCATGTGTCCAGACGAGGCTAGCAGCAGCAGCGCTGCGTCACGACACCTTTCTGGTGTGTAAAGACGTAGAAAACACCACGCAGCTAACACGCAACTGACACGCCACGCTCACGCCACGCACACAGTGTGCAGGAGGCCTTTACTCTCACTCAAGTTTATTTCGTTTAAAAAGAGTGCTTCACAAAGAGAGAAACGTGTATAAAAGCATAAAATACATATTTATTTATTATTTATTAATATACAGAGACGTGGTGGAAACAGAACCCATCAGACATCAGAGAAAGCCAGAAACAGGTTAAACACAGTTAACTGGTTTCATTTAAACTCAGGGTCTACTCATGCTACGATCCATCTTAAGCATGGTGTGTGTGTCTGTCTCTGTCTGTCTCTCTGTCCGTCTTTCTGTCTTTAATAATTAAGAAATTCATTAAGTCTGTAATGATTTAATAAAAATGAAACTCAGTGTTAAAACATCTTCACCCCGATCAGAAGAACTGTAAACGATAGATTCTGGATCAGCGCTGAGATCTGTACCAGCTGACCTGTCTTCACCGAGGGTTTCCCTCCACCATCACCAACGAATCAGAATGAAGAAATATAACTACCAGTAATAATATATATATTTATATATATATATTATATATATAAATATATATATTTATATATATATATATAAATATAAAATATATATATATATATATATATATATAAATATAAATAACGGTCTTAAAGGAGGTAAAAGAGGGACTCAGACTGCCCAAAGAGACGCCCAATGACCAATCAGAATGGTCTGTGTGTGTCTTTCTGTGTGTGTGTGTGTGTGTGTGTGTGTGTGTGCGTCTCTGTGTGTTTAAAAAAATATAGAACGTAAAATTTTCTAGAGGAAGGACCCCTAACCCTTCCACTCTGATCTATATCTCTGACACGCCTGTATCTACACCCAGCTGCATTGTGGGTAATGTCTCTACAGCTCTGGCGCCTGCTGCTGCGAGTCCTGTCTCAGGTGGGGCAGCACGGCGTCTCTGTAGAACGTCTCCAGCTTGGACAGCGTGGCGTCCCACAGGGCGGGGTCAAAGGTCACGGGGACGATGGCGAGCTCCTTCAGCGTGAACACGGCGAGGTCAGCGTCACGCAGCCCCGTCACCGCCAGCTGCACCTGGATCTGGGTGTAGTAGCTGTGGGACGTCTTCAGACGGTACGCCGGGGGGGACGCCGCCGGGGGCTGGGACAGGAAGAGACAGACAGGATGTTAGAGAGAGACAGCTATTTGAAGGTGCTGTAGGTAGGGTTGTGTACCTGATTGGTGCATCTGAACAGTTATACACCCCCTTTGGCCCTGATTGGTGCATCTGAACAGTTAGACACTCCCCTTGGCCCTGATTGGTGCATCTGAACAGTTAGACACTCCCCCTGGCCCTGATTGGTGCATCTGAACAGTTAGACACCCCCTTTGGCCCTGATTGGTGCATCTGAACAGTTAGACACTCCCCCTGGCCCTGATTGGTGCATCTGAACAGTTAGTACACCTCCCCTGGCCCTGATTGGTGCATCTGAACAGTTAGACACTCCCTTTGGCCCTGATTGGTGCATCTGAACAGTTAGACACTCCCTTTGGCCCTGATTGGTGCATCTGAACAGTTAGACACTCCCCTGGCCCTGATTGGTGCATCTGAACAGTTAGACACCCCCTTTGGCCCTGATTGGTGCATCTGAACAGTTAGACACTCCCTTTGGCCCTGATTGGTGCATCTGAACAGTTAGACACTCCCCTGGATTTGGTGCATCTGAACAGTTAGACACCCCTTTGGCCCTGATTGGTGCATCTGAACAGTTAGACACTCCCCCTGGCCCTGATTGGTGCATCTGAACAGTTAGACACCTCCCCTGGCCCTGATTGGTGCATCTGAACAGTTAGACACCTCCCCTGGCCCTGATTGGTGCATCTGAGCAGTTAGACACTCCCCCTGGCCCTGATTGGTGCATCTGAACAGCTTGACGTGCACCTCCAAAAGATGTGTAACTTTGCGTCCTGTGTGTTGATAGTCTGTGTTTCAAGGACTCCAAAGGCTCCTCCAAAACCCCTTTCCCACCAACAAGAACCAGGTGCTGGTTCAGAGCTAGAGCTAGTGCCGGTTCGGAGTTGGTTCGACTGACGAGCCTCCAGAGAACCGGTTTGCTTTCCCACAGAGCTAAAGAGCCGGCACAGAGCCAGGTCTTACGTCACCGTATACGTCTCATCTGTCCCAGCAACGTTAGCACGGTGGCGCCAAACACAACCACGCCATCAACAATGGCGGACGTTGCTTTGCTACTGATGCTTTTCGGACCTACTTCGGCGTCCAAACTCGGCAGATCCAACGTGTTGGCGCGGCTCGCCTTTATAGTTTAAGAAAGCAGCTCTTACTTCTGGCCCAGCGATGGTTTGGTGCTACTTAAGAACCACTTTTACCGGTTCAGAGCTGGTGCTTTGGTGGTCGAAAAACAAAGAACCGATTGGAAACTAGGCTCTGGCTCCGATCCAGCACCAGCTCTGCCTCGGTGGGAAAGGGGTAAGAGTGCTCCTTCCCCCTCCTGAGGTGCCGACTGAAAGTCCTTCTCCGAGCTTCTCCCACACCCCCAAAATAGAACCAAATCACAGAAAAAGGGGCCAGGCAGGACAGACATCAGTGAAGATGAGTTGTTACCGCGTGGTGAGTTGTTACCGTGTGGTGAGTTGTTACCGTGTGGTGAGGTTATTACCGTGTGGTGAGTTGTTACCGTGTGGTGAGTTGTTACTGTGTGGTGAGTTGTTACCGTGTGGTGAGTTGTTACCGTGTGGTGAGTTGTTACCGTGTGGTGAGTTGTTACCGTGTGGTGAGTTGTTACCGCGTGGTGGGTTATTACTGTGTGGTGAGTTGTTACCGTGTGGTGAGTTGTTACCATGTGGTGAATTGTTACTGTGTGGTAAGTTGTTACCGTGTGGTGAGTTGTTACCGTGTGGTGAGTTGTCACCGTGTGATGAGTTGTTACCGTGTCGTGAGTTGTTACCATGTGGTGAATTGTTACTGTGTGGTAAGTTGTTACCGTGTGGTAAGTTGTTACCGTGTGGTACATTGTCACCGTGTGATGAGTTGTTACCGTGTGGTGAGTTGTTACCATGTGGTGAATTGTTACTGTGTGGTGAATTGTTACTGTGTGGTGAGTTGTTACCGTGTGGTGAGTTGTTACCGTGTGGTAAGTTGTTACCGTGTGGTGAGTTGTTACCGTGTGGTGAGTTGTTACCGTGTGGTGAATTGTTACTGTGTGGTGAGGTTATTACCGTGTGGCGAGTTGTTACCGTGTGGCGAGTTGTTACCGTGTTATTACAGTGTGGTGTGGTTATTACCGTATGGTGTGGTTATTACCGTATGGTGGGTGATCTCCAGACAGAAGGCCGGGTCCTGCCTGCAGGCCTCCTCCACCGTACGCTGCCGGTGTTTGTACGGACACTTGACCTCCAGGCAGAGCAGCCATTGGCCGGTGTGGCTGTCCGTCACGATGCCGTCGGGACTCCCAGCCAACCAGGGGCGCCGCTCGTCCAGGAACAAACCGCAGGACTGCACGGTGACGGACCGGCCCAGCGCCACGCTCTTCATCTCCTGCAGGAACATCATCATCATCATCATGCTTCTGACTGGCTAGTAGTCCTTACCTAGGTACTGTCAGGGCCCGCCCTCAAACTCTGCTTCTGATTGGCTAGTAGTCCTTACCTAGGTACTGTCAGGACCTCATACTCTGCTTCTGATTGGCTAGTAGTCCTTACCTAGGTACTGTCAGGGCACGCCCTCATACTCTGCTTCTGACTGGCTAGTAGTCCTTACCGAGGTACTGTCAGGGCACGCCCTCATACTCTGCTTCTGACTGGCTAGTAGTCCTTACCTAGGTACTGTCAGGGCACGCCCTCATACTCTGCTTCTGACTGGCTAGTAGTCCTTACCTAGGTACTGTCAGGGCACGCCCTCATACTCTGCTTCTGACTGGCTAGTAGTCCTTACCTAGCTACTGTCAGGGCACACCCTCATACTCTGCTTCTGACTGGCTAGTAGTCCTTACCGAGGTACTGTCAGGGCACGCCCTCATACTCTGCTTCTGACTGGCTAGTAGTCCTTACCTAGGTACTGTCAGGACCTCATACTCTGCTTCTGATTGGCTAGTAGTCCTTACCTAGGTACTGTCAGGACCTCATACTCTGCTTCTGACTGGCTAGTAGTCCTTACCTAGGTACTGTCAGGAACTCATACTCTGCTTCTGACTGGCTAGTAGTCCTTACCTAGGTACTGTCAGGACCTCATACTCTGCTTCTGACTGGCTAGTAGTCCTTACCTAGGTACTGTCAGGGCACGCCCACATACTCTGCTTCTGACTGGCTAGTAGTCCTTACCTAGCTACTGAGCATGTGTGACTGACAACAAAGATGTTACAGAAGTGAGATGTCTCACTCTGTAGCTAAAACAGAGACCTGAACACAGGGTGAAAAGAGGAGCTGCAGCAATGTGCAGTACAACAAAAATGTGTTTTTTGATAATTAAACCATGTAAACCTATTCTGATATAACCTTTAAATACAGTTATGAACCTGAAAATAAGCAGAATATGGGCACTTTAAGTAGTTTAACGACAAAACGACAAAAAGTTGTAAAAAGACAGTGTTGTTGTTGCTGTTTTCAACGGTTTTGTAGCTTTTTCAGAAGTCAGTGTTGGATGGTCAGGTGTGACAGCAGGTGTGACATCAGGTGTGCAGGTGTACCTGATACCTGCGGACCGCCTTGGCCTCCATGTTGACCCCCCAGGACATGGCTCTGGTCTGGATGTGCCGCCCCTCACCTGTCCAGTCACAGGGAAGGGAAGAAGAACAGTCAGTCTAACTTTAATAACTTTATTAATCTGTTATCTAGCAAGGGGCGGAGCTTCTGGGGCTCACCTGGCTTACCTGTGACAGCAGCCAGGTAGGAAGGGGGCGGGGCTTACCTGTGACAGCAGCCATGTAGGAAGGGGGCGGGGCTTACCTGTGACTGCAGCCAGGTAGGAAGGGGGCGGGGCTTACCTGTGACAGCAGCCAGGTAGGAAGGGGGCGGGGCCTTGCTCTTGCCGTTGACGAAGCGGCAGTGAGCGATGCGGTGAGCCACTGAGGCCGTGATGCGGTTCTTCCTCCAGGTGAACCAGTCCTGGTTGCTGCTCTGTCCGCGGGTAAGAATCTCCACCTGCTGCACCACCTGGTGGTCCACCTGCAGACCCAGACCCAGAGGAACCTGGTCCGGGCTCAGGGAGGCCCGGTCTGGGCCCGCATCGGCATCTGGACCAGGGGGGGGAAGAAGTACTCAGATTAGGCAAGGCAGCTTTATTTGTAGAGCACATTTCAGCAACAGGGCAATTCAAAGTGCTTTACATAAAACATTAAAGAGCCGTTAGAAAACGATTAAAAAACATATTAAAACATTAAAGAGCAGTTAAAAACGATTAAAAAACTAATAAAAACATTAAAGAGCAGTTAAAAAACGATAAAAAAAACTAATTAAAACATTAAAGAGCAGTTAAAAAACGATAAAAAAACTAATTAAAACATTAAAGAGCAGTTAGAAAACAATTAAAAAACTAATTAAAACATTATAGAGCAGTTAGAAACGATTAAAAAACTAATTGAAACATTAAAGAGCAGTTAGAAATGATTAAAAATTTAATAAATAGAAATAAATAAATAAAAACATGTGTCTCTGACCACAGGTCCTTTTGGCTCCGGTGACTCTGTGTTTTCGTTACCCATCACAAGGTTGCAGTAGTTCACTACGATGTAGCCGTCACTACAAAGCTTAGTTTAATCTCGGTAAACCGGGACAGTTCACAGACTAAATCAGACCAGTTCACAGACTAAATCAGACCAGTTCACAGACTAAATCAGACCAGTTCACAGACCAGTTCACAGACTAAATCAGACCAGTTCACAGACTAAATCAGACCAGTTCATAGACTAAATCAGACTCATGGGCGCCGATACCATGGGTGCTCTGGCTGCTCGAGCACCCATGGTAAATACTGAGCACCCACGGTAAATACTGAGCACCCACGGTAAATACTGAGTACCCACGGTAAATACTGAGCACCCACGGTAAATACTAAGCACCCACGGTAAATACTGAGCACCTACGGTAAATACTGAACACCTACGGTAAATACTGAGCAACCACGGTAAATACTGAGCACCCACGGTAAATACTGAACACCTACGGTAAATACTGAGCAACCACGGTAAATACTGAACACCTACGGTAAATACTGAGCACCTACGGTAAATACTGAGTACCCACGGTAAATACTGAACACCTACGGTAAATACTGAGCAACCACGGTAAATACTGAACACCTACGGTAAATACTGACCACCCACGGTAAATACTGAGCACCCACGGTAAATACTGAACACCCACGGTAAATACTGAGCAACCACGGTAAATACTGAACACCCACGGTAAATACTGACCACCCACGGTAAATACTGAGCACCCACGGTAAATACTGAGTACCCACGGTAAATACTGAGCACCCACGGTAAATACTGAGCACCCACGGTAAATACTAAGCACCCACGGTAAATACTGAGCACCCACGGTAAATACTGAGCACCTACGGTAAATACTGAGCACCCACGGTAAATACTGAACACCCTCACGGTAAATACTGAGCAACCACGGTAAATGGAACGGCACACGGAAATACTGAGCACCTACGGTAAATACTGAGTACCCACGGTAAATACTGAACACCTACGGTAAATACTGAGCAACCACGGTAAATACTGAACACCTACGGTAAATACTGAGCACCTACGGTAAATACTGAGCACCCACGGTAAATACTGAGCACCTACGGTAAATACTAAGCACCCACGGTAAATACTGACCACCCACGGTAAATACTGAGCACCCACGGTAAATACTGAGTACCCACGGTAAATACTGAGCACCCACGGTAAATACTGAGCACCCACGGTAAATACTGAGCACCCACGGTAAATACTGAGCACCCACGGTAAATACTGAGTACCTACGGTAAAAAAATTAAAGAGCAGTTAAAAAACGATAAAAAAACTAATTAAAACATTAAAGAGCAGTTAGAAAACAATTAAAAAACTAATTAAAACATTATAGAGCAGTTAGAAACGATTAAAAAACTAATTGAAACATTAAAGAGCAGTTAGAAATGATTAAAAATTTAATAAATAGAAATAAATAAATAAAAACATGTGTCTCTGACCACAGGTCCTTTTGGCTCCGGTGACTCTGTGTTTTCGTTACCCATCACAAGGTTGCAGTAGTTCACTACGATGTAGCCGTCGCTACAAAGCTTAGTTTAATCTCGGTAAACCGGGACAGTTCACAGACTAAATCAGACCAGTTCACAGACTAAATCAGACCAGTTCACAGACTAAATCAGACCAGTTCACAGACTAAATCAGACCAGTTCACAGACTAAATCAGACCAGTTCACAGACCAGTTCACAGACTAAATCAGACCAGTTCACAGACTAAATCAGACCAGTTCATAGACTAAATCAGACCAGTTCATAGACTAAATCAGACCAGTTCATAGACTAAATCAGACTCATGGGCGCCGATACCATGGGTGCTCTGGCTGCTCGAGCACCCATGGTAAATACTGAGCACCCACGGTAAATACTGAGCACCCACGGTAAATACTGAGTACCCACGGTAAATACTGAGCACCCACGGTAAATACTAAGCACCCACGGTAAATACTGAGCACCCACGGTAAATACTGAGCACCTACGGTAAATACTGAACACCTACGGTAAATACTGAGCAACCACGGTAAATACTGAGCACCCACGGTAAATACTGAACACCTACGGTAAATACTGAGCAACCACGGTAAATACTGAACACCCACGGTAAATACTGACCACCCACGGTAAATACTGACCACCCACGGTAAATACTGACCACCCACGGTAAATACTGAGTACCCACGGTAAATACTGAGTACCCACGGTAAATACTGACCACCCACGGTAAATACTGAGTACCTACGGTAAATACTGAACACCTACGGTAAATACTGAGCACCCACGGTAAATACTGAGCACCCACGGTAAATACTGAGCACCCACGGTAAATACTGAGCACCCACGGTAAATACTGAGCACCCACGGTAAATACTAAGCACCCACGGTAAATACTGACCACCCACGGTAAATACTGAGTACCCACGGTAAATACTGAGCACCCACGGTAAATACTGAGCACCCACGGTAAATACTAAGCACCCACGGTAAATACTGAGCAACCACGGTAAATACTGAACACCTACGGTAAATACTGAGCACCTACGGTAAATACTGAGTACCCACGGTAAATACTGAACACCCTCGGTAAATGCGAGCAACCACGGTAAATACTGAACACCTACGGTAAATGCGAGCACCTACGGTAAATACTGGGCACCCACGGTAAATACTGAGCACCTACGGTAAATACTAAGCACCCACGGTAAATACTGAGTACCCACGGTAAATACTGAGCACCCACGGTAAATACTGAGCACCCACGGTAAATACTGAGTACCCACGGTAAATACTGAGCACCCACGGTAAATACTGAGCACCCACGGTAAATACTGAGCACCTACGGTAAATACTAAGCACCCACGGTAAATACTGAGCACCCACGGTAAATACTAAGCACCCACGGTAAATACTGAGCACCCACGGTAAATACAGAGCACCTACGGTAAATACAGAGCACCCACGGTAAATACTAAGCACCCACGGTAAATACTGAGCACCCACGGTAAATACAGAGCACCCACGGTAAATACTAAGCACCCACGGTAAATACTGAGCACCCACGGTTAAGCCCACGGTAAAATGCGGTACCCGAGTGAAATACTGAGTACCTACGGTAAATACTGAGCACCCACGGTAAATACTAAGCACCCACGGTAAATACTGAGTACCCACGGTAAATACTGAGTACCCACGGTAAATACTGAGCACCCACGGTAAATACTAAGCACCCACGGTAAATACTGAGTACCCACGGTAAATACAGAGCACCCACGGTAAATACTAAGCACCCACGGTAAATACTAAGCACCCACGGTAAATACTGAGCACCCACGGTAAATACAGAGCACCCACGGTAAATACAGAGCACCCACGGTAAATACTAAGCACCCACGGTAAATACTGAGTACCCACGGTAAATACTGAGTACCTACGGTAAATACTGAGCACCTCACGGTAAATACTGGTACCCACGGTAAATACTGAGCACCCACGGTAAATACTGAGCACCCACGGTGAAATACCGAGCACCCACGGTAAATACTGAGCGCACCCACGGTAAATATTGAGCACCCACCGGTAAATACTGAGTACCCACGGTAAATACTGAGCACCCACGGTAATACAGAGCACCTACGGTTAAATACTAAGCACCCACGGTAAATACTGAGCACCCACGGTAAATACTACAGCACCCACGGTAAATGCGAGCACCTACGGTGAAATACTGAGCACCTACGGTGAAATACTGAGCACCTACGGTAAATACTGAGTACCTACGGTAAATACTGAACACCTACGGTAAATACTGAGTACCTACGGTAAATACTGAGTACCTACGGTAAATACTGAGCACCCACGGTAAATACTGAGCACCCACGGTAAATACTGAGCAACCACGGTAAATACTGACCACCCACGGTAAATACTGAGCACCCACGGTAAATACTGAGCAACCACGGTAAATACTGAGCACCCACGGTAAATACTGAACACCTACGGTAAATACTGACCACCCACGGTAAATACTGAGACCTACGGTACGTACTGACCACCCACGGTAAATACTGACCACCTACGGTAAATACTGAGTACCCTACGGTTAAATACTGAGTACCCACGGTAAATACTGAGCACCTACGGTAAATACGGGACCACGGTAAATACTGAGCACCCACGGTAAATACTGAGCACCCACGGTAAATACTGAGCACCCACGGTAAATACTGAGTACCCACGGTAAATACTGAGCACCCACGGTAAATACTGAGCACCCACGGTAAATACTGAGTACCCACGGTAAATACTGAGCACCCACGGTAAATACTGAGCACCTACGGTAAATACTAAGCACCCACGGTAAATACTGAGCACCCACGGTAAATACTGAGCACCCACGGTAAATACTGAGCACCTACGGTAAATACTGAGCACCTACGGTAAATACTGAGCACCCACGGTAAATACTGAGTACCTACGGTAAATACTGAGTACCCACGGTAAATACTGAACACCTACGGTAAATACTGAGTACCTACGGTAAATACTGAGCACCTACGGTAAATACTGAGTACCTACGGTAAATACTGAGCACCTACGGTAAATACTGAGTACCTACGGTAAATACTGAACACCTACGGTAAATACTGAGCACCCGCCCAGACAGCCAGGTCATTTTTTACATTAATTTGTGTTGTCTTCCCACCAATCTTAAAAGAAAGGCTTCGATGTTTTTGACGCCTTGTTTGTTTATTTTTTTGCTTATTTTTTATTTATGGATAGGATGGATGGGATATGCCGATACGCGTTTACATGACCAACATTTCGGGTTAGAAAAGGGACCCAGGGATCATTTTCGGGTTTTTAAAAACAGGAATATGATCATATTCGTGTTTTTGCCGGTGTTTACATGGCCGTGGGCGACCGGGTTATTGCTAATATTCTGGTTTTGACCGGGTTATTGGCTGCAGGTAAACGTAGTGAGTGATTCTTAATTTCCCACGAAGCTGATCGTGGTTAGTTATCAGTTAACCTTCTCATCTCCGGTCCTGTGTGTGTGTGTGATTGGTGGCGCTGTCTGTCCTGAGTTGAAAGTCTACTTTACGTCTTCATTATCCAGTTAATAGGCGCGTGTGTTCGTGTACTTCCTGAGGTTTTACATCTGGCTGGGGGACTACCGAGGAAAATTAGCACCTTTGAGCTAACTCGGGAACATTTACATTGTTTCAGTGTTGATTAATGTTCACTGTCCCCTGTCAAAAATAAAGAAATTGAAATGCAAACTATTTTTGACGACTTTTATTTGAGCACCCGCGGAGGAAAACATAACTCGGTGTCTATGACAACGCTGTAATAGTACTCTGAGTACTCTGAGTCTGTAAGTATATCATCAGGAGCACGTAGTTTAAGTATTAGAATGGGCTGGTTACCTCCGTCAGGGCGGGCTGGATCCACCCGAGCCGGTCCAGGCCCAGGCTTAGGGGGTCCCACTCTGGTTCCAGTCTTAGGGGGTCCCACGCTGGGTCCAGTCTTAGGGGGGCGCACTCTGGTTCCAGTCTGAGTGGGGCCCACGGTGGGTCCAGTCTTTGGGGGGCCCACGGTGGCCGGTCCGGGCCTCTGGGTCTCTCTGGGTCTGGGTGTGTGGGGGGTCTGGATGCTCGGGTGGTATCGGACCTTTGGGATGACGGGGTTCTGGTTCTGGTTCTGGTCTGCTGCTGAGAGCTGCTTCCTCATGTCGACTAGAACAGAACCAGAACCAGAACAGAGAAGTTTATCTGTTATTCTGATAATCCTTAATCAGGGGCGGACTGGGACAAAAACTCAACACACACATTCACTAATTACATTGGTGTACAGGTGGTGAAATAATATAAGCAGTAGTATGCCTACCTCATGTAACAGATTCTTTTATTTTATTTATTTATTGTATTAGTTTATTTGTCAGGGACAATGTACAAAATACATTAATCTTACGAAAAGATGTTTTGTACCAGAGTTAGCTAATGCTAGTTTCCATCTGCAGTCCCCGGGCAGGTGCACACAATATTAAAACATATTACAAATAACTGTCAACAGTAATAAGAAATACATGCAAGATTACACTAATCAGATGTTTAAATAAAAAAACTAATCAAAAAACCATCAAATAACTGTCAATAGTAATAAGAAATACATGCAAGATTACACTAATCAGATGTTTAAATAAAAAACTAATCAAAAAACCATCACAGCCTACAATATATAAAACATAATCAAAAACATTTACCTCAACATTACATTTGTAAACTTTTAAGTGTGCTGATGCTCTCATAGCTGGTTATCAAGGATGTATTGCTTTAAGTTTCGAGAGAAATTATTCAAATCAGACAACATTTAATGTAAGAAACAATGCTTACTACTTTTTAAAGAGCACATATTTATAACAAATTTACACATCCAGCCTGTAGCGGCAATCTTTTCTCGATCCACTTTACCACCACTATTGAGCAGTCCTCTTGGCTAGTTTAAGCCGGTTGTATGCTGTTGCTGTCGTTCTCTACAGATGTTGTTCTTTGTTGTCACTGTCTGTCTGTTCGATTGTCTGTTTCTCTCTGTTGACACTGTACATATTGTCTGTCTGGTTCTCCATCTTTTTCATCTGTTTTAACTCTCTAATTCTGCAATGTAAATATGTTTTTATGGCTGTCTGTGATTATACTTCAGGGTTTTTCTTTGCTCAGAATTGGCCTTTGGGGGAACACATAACGTTTTGAGGGTAAAAGACTTCAATTCCTGCATTCTGATACATTTTTTAGGCAACGATTTATGGTAAAAACGTCTATGTTTATGGCAAGGAAATCACAAAATGCTGGTGGTAGGTAACAATTAAAAATACAAAATATAACGGAATATTATTATATTCAGTAGTCCAGTAAGGAGGCTTTCACATCTGGGACATGGGCCGGATAACACACAGCATGAACAGGGCTTTATGGTCACTTTTTCCCCCCAAGGAGCACGTTTTGATCCCAAGTTGAAAATTGAAGTTACAGATACTTAAGTCAGAAAAAGGAGGGGGGAAAAAAAAAAGGGAAAAAAAAAAAAACTTTAACTATTAAATTATACAAAAAATAAATCTGCTTATGATAAAATACGATTTGTAAAGGTGTTTTTTTTTTTTTTATATTGTATAAATTCTAAAGGATGATGGAGGGGAGGGAGTATAGCGGACCACCACAGTTCATGCATATGAAAAACAAGGTTTTGCACAGTGTATCATACATAGAGTGAAACACGGGGCTACAAAGCGAAGGGACAACAAAAAAAAAAAAAAAAAGCAGCTGCTTGTTCGCGCTGCTGCTTTTTACAACTTCCACAGGCCGCCCTTTCACATCAGGCGTTACACTACAACCAACCAAACCAACGCTACTAAATTACACAACTATGCTATTACAACACGCGACAACTGCCTTTAATTGCTCTTTCTCCTGTGTCAATTTCGCCCCCCCCACAGGAGCGCCCCCCACCAACTCAGCCTCACTTTTTTTTTATTTTTATTATTTATATCATCCCTTCCTGCTTTTTTTTTTTCTTTTTTTTTTTTTTTTTTTTTTTTATTTATTAATTAAAAATAAAAAAATGATGTTGTTTTGTTTTTTTTTTTTTTGAGAAAGACGACCGGAAGACACGGCGTTCGTTTTTTTTATTTTTTTTTTTTTTATATCAGGGCGTGGCGTTTTTTTTTTTCTCTTTTTATTTTTTATTTTGTGGGTTGGGTACAAAAGGAACACACAACCCCACCCCAATCTACATTTAATTAAATAATTATTTTTACTTTTTGCAACAGCCGCCCCACACCACCCGCCATCTTTTGTTATTTTTTGTTTTTTGTTGTGCTGTTTTTTTTTTTTATTTTGTTTTATCATCAAGCAAGCACCACAAATTTTGTGAATTGTACTGCTGAGTGTAGCGGAGCACCGCCGGAAAATTCCACAAAACACCACACCAACACGGGAATAACAACACCAACAACCCAGCCCTAAAGGTGTGTTTTGGTTGACAGCAAATTCTTTCTGGTGTATTGGCTCAAATACTGTACTATAACTAAGGGTTAACGCAAGAAAGCACGTTAGTATGAAATTGAGACATTTTTGAATGAAGTTTGGTGTGGGCGTATTAGGGCGTCTACATAATACGTCGTAAGAGCAGCATATTTTACTGTACAGTTTATCAGTAGTTATTATTCTAATCAGACAGTCTGTTTAGCTGTATATAAGTACCTGGTATGGACGGGTGTAAACAATAGAAACTAATAGAAAAGAGAGCAGAGCTTACCTGTAAAGTTAAAGCCTGTCCAAGTGAAAACTGAAGTGAAACTGAGTCATTTAAAACTGACGCATTATCGCGTGACACTGTAGTTTGAGTGTGCGCGTACATGTGTGTACATGTCTGAACATGTCTGAACTGCACTTCGTCCCGAATATTTGTTCATTTTCGGTCAATATTAGTCTATTGATCCCTTTAGATTCACTTTCTTCAATGTTACTGTAATAGTAGTTTTATGTTTATGAATCTAAAAAGAGATCTCAGCCTTATTTGACAGAAATGTGGCACTGTCTCTTTAAATATGTCTGCGGGCTTTCCATAGGACACAATGTCAGGATGGCCGAGCGGTCTAAGGCGCTGCGTTCAGGTCGCAGTCTCCTCTGGAGGCGTGGGTTCGAATCCCACTTCTGACATAACTTTTTCGTTTTCATTATTTTCAAAACCGAATATAATTCTACACAACCGAGTTCATAGACATTAAACAGCTCTGCTGTGAAACTTTAACAAGTCATTGTGTGACGTTTAACGCTAAACACTCCCAGTAGTTTTTAAAAAAAAAAAAAAAAAAAAAACATCAAAAAAAAAAAAAAAAAAAAAAAAAAAAAAAAAAAAAAAAAAAAAAAAAAAAAAAAAAAAAAAAAAAAAAAAAAAAAAAAAAAAAAAAAAAAAAAAATAATTTAAAGGATTGGGAAAAAAAATTAATTTCACATTTTTTTTTGCTCTGTAAACGCAGTACTGATATTATAGCTAACGATGCCTAAAAATC
The DNA here is from genome assembly GCF_010015445.1 of Perca fluviatilis. Classification (NCBI taxonomy): domain Eukaryota; kingdom Metazoa; phylum Chordata; class Actinopteri; order Perciformes; family Percidae; genus Perca; species Perca fluviatilis. Next base: position 7,412,266 of record NC_053113.1, read on the forward strand.
CACCTTTACATTAAACTCCGGCAGACGAGACGGAGAGTTTGTAACGTTTTTAACTAAATCCACCGATATGACAACATGGCAGAAGGTTAAATTACTTCTATATTTAAATATATGTCGTATACAGTACTGTAATACATGTGTAAATACTCACCATGTCGCTCGAGTGGATGCGACAGACTTGCCAGCTTAGCGCCCTCCCCTCTTCAGAAAAAACTAAATGTTGAAGCAAAGTTGAAGCAGCAAATGTGATTGGTCTAAATGATGCACACGGCCAATGTCTCCTCTGGAGACGCCGGTTCGAATCCCACCTGGGACATGAAAAACATAGACAGAGATGGAAAGATGTAACTTTGGTTTGAGAAGTGTGGGTCTGGGGGGCATCTCCCCAAAAAACTGTTTCAGGGGGTTCAATTTAAAAGCCATTCTTAATCGTTGTAAAAAAAAAAAAAAAAACGTCAAAAAAGTCTAAAAAAAGGTGACAAAACTGTCAAAAAGAGAAAAGTGATCCAAGGCAACAAAAGTCTTAACAAAGCCACAGAACTGTTGAACATGTGACAGCTACGTTGATAAAAAAAACGTGACATAAATGACGTAAAAGAGACTAAAACGTAATAAAAACAGACCGACGTTCTGTATTATTCTCCAGCTTTATAAAGACATTCAGGGTCGCAGTCTCGCTCCGGAGACGCGGGTTCGACTCCCACCTGGGACAATAGTACTTTCTAGCCTTTTACAGCTCTGTGTTTTGTGTGTGTGTCTGTGTGTGTGTGTGTATTTCTGTGTGTGTGTGTGTGTGTATGTGTGTGTGTGTGTGTATTTTTGCGTGTGTGTGTGTCTGTGTGTGTATTTTTGCGTGTGTGTGTGTTTGTGTCTGTGTGTGTATTTCTCTGTGTGTGTGTATTTCTGCGTGTGTGTATGTGTGTCTGTGTGTGTATTTCTGTGTTTGTGTGTATGTGTGTGTATTTCTGTGTGTGTGTATGTGTGTCTGTGTTTGTGTGTGTCTGAGTATGTCTGTGTCTGTGTGTGTATTTCTCTGTGTGTATGTGTGTCTCTGTCTGTGTTTGTGTGTGTGTGTGTGTATCTGTGTGTGTGTGTGTGTGTGTGTGTGTGTGTGTGTCTCTCTCTCTGTGAGTGTGTGTAGTCTGTCTGTCTGTGTGTGTGTGTGTGTGTGTACTCTGTGTTTGTGTGTGTCTGTGTATGTCTGTGTCTGTGTGTGTATTTCTCTATGTGTATGTGTGTCTCTGTCTGTGTTTGTGTGTGTGTCTCTCTCTCGGTGAGTGAGTGTGTGTGTGTGTGTGTTTGTGTGTGTGTGTGTGTGTGTGTGTGTGGGAGAGAGAGCCTGTTATTAGTGTTTTACCTTTTAATATGTTTGTATTTGCATGGCTGGTTTTGTATTTAGTTTGTCTCATCCCTACGTTGTATATTATAGATTTATGATTCCACCTGACCTCCTGTTATCTCCTGATGTCATCCAGAACTCAAGGAGCCCCGTAACACTGCTGAGTTCTCCCAGAGAGGAATACATCCAACACTCAACACAACTTCATGGTGAGTGCTGATTGGCTGTTACTCGTCTAACGTCTGTGTGTGTGTGTGTGTGTGTGTGTGTGTTTAACTTTATTAAACTCTATTTCAGACCCAGGGGGATCCATATCACTATAAAAAACACACAGAGTAAAACATAAAATACAAAAATACAAAACCTTCCACAATGTTCAGTGTCTGACATACAGAAAATCTGACAGAACTGGATGCAGGGTTAGCCAAAACAGAGATTAAGTAATTTTCTGACTCAGATACCCTACACATAAATCTATACATCAAGTTACATAAGACAGCAGAGCAGCTAGGTACCCCGACACTGACCAACATATGGCTCACACCAGAGCTTCTTGGAGCTCTCAGCAGCAGCCTCATGCTGTTATTATATATCATATAAGCCACTAGGAGTTCTCTAATGCTGCCTTGCTTATAACGACACCACAGGTAGGCAGCATACACAGGTGTACAATAGGCTCTGAACAGTGAGATCTTCACAGATACAGAGCACATGCTAAACTTACCACACAGCATCCTCTGCCTATAGATATCCTTATCATCAGACAAGTCATTTGCAATAATATGGCCCAAATATGTAATCTCACTGCACACCCTAAGTGCAGTGCCAGACACATAGAAGTCAGGGAGGGTTGACTGTCTGTCTTCTCTACTTCTAATAATCATGATCTTACTCTTTTTAGCATTGTATTTTATATCAAAATCAGCACCATACTGCGTGTATATTCTCCGAAGCTGTTGGAGACCAGCACTATATGGGCTAAAAATGACCAAATCATCTGCGTTCATAAGGTGATTAATTAGTGAGTCACCAACCCTACAACCTGTATACCACATGCATTTAAAATCAAAGACCACTCATTCATATACACATTAAAAAGAAAAGGAGACAGAGTTCGGCCCTGGCGGAGACCATTGGTCACTAACAATCCCCCATCTCACTCTCATTGTACCAATAAGATTCTTATTAAAAGACAACTTTTAGACAATTTTAAAAATAACTTCTCATGATTAACACGATCGAATGCTTTAGAAGCATCAATGAAGCACATGAACATTGTGGAATTTTGCCTATTATATTTATCTAAAATTTCCTTTAGTGCAATGATACATAAATCAGTGCCAT
>NC_053113.1:7419948-7449948 GCF_010015445.1 Perca fluviatilis
GAAGAGTTAAAACTGTGGATGGTATTGCAAGGTAAAGAGAATTTAGCTTCTGCCTCTTTCCACTCTTTCAGTTGGGCCCTGCCCTCTGAGTCTGAGCATTCCATCCCATACACACCAATGTAAAAATGTCAGAAAGGCATTTTTTCTAAGCCTCAAAGAGAACTGAATATTTTTTAAAAGTACTCCTGGGATTTGAAAGTTGAATAGCAACCCTGAATGTATGAAAGATGGGGAACGTTTTAAAGTTTGAATGGAGTTTCTCGTTGAATGTATGAATGAGTAGCTAGCAGTTAAAAATGGATGAAAATCTATGAAAAAGTGTCAACTTTGAACATTCAGTCCATCCGCTTTAATGGGGCAAAAATGCCCGCTAAACGTTGAATATTTCGGAAATTATGTGTGGTATAAATATTATAAATAAATGCATACGATTCTGAATCGAGCTGAACGTTTTGATGTTTGAATGTAGTTTCTATGTTGACAAATGTGGAAGGAGTTAATGTGCAAAATAAGTGGTGGAAGAAAAAGAATAAATACGTAGAATAACAGTCAGTGCTTTAGAAGGATGTGACATCATGATATACTTCTGTGTCTGATGTATGAGAGTAGGTTTAGTGTTTTAGAAATCACTGTGTGTGTTGTTATGTAAAAAGTGTGAGGCTGACATTGTGCTTATAGTATGTATATAGTAATATGTGTATGTAATATAATGTATGTAATATATAGTATCATATGCACATCTGGGCCAATGTTTTGCTCCTTGAGTGTTAGGTTTTGATAATTGTGTAATACGTTTGATTTCAGTGTTTGAGCAATCTGCAAAAAGTGTAAAGTCTGACATCTACCAACCAGATAGTGTTGTGGGCGGGACATGAAGGGAGACTCAGTGGTGAGGTAAACGGGAGCAGGGGGAGAGACTCAGAGCTGTAGCTGAGACAAAGTACAAAACCTTTTATTTCATTAACTTTATAATAAAACACAGATACAGATCATCTGCAAACTGCCAAATATGGGACAGAGCCTTTCCAGCTGCTGCTCCACGACGGTGGAAGCTGCTGCCTTCACATATCACATGTGCTCCCTCCATTTCTGTTTTTATATCTGGGATAAAGACACATTTATTATTCAGCCCTTTGGTCAGATTAATGTGTGTTTAAATGTGCTCTAGAAATCAACTTTACTTACTGAAAGTCAACATAAGAAACATTTTACAGACCGAGAGATATGTGGCTTATAATAATTAATCAGAAATCACAATCAGAACAGTTTGATTGTTCATTCATAATTTTTATTAAACAGACTAAGATTATAGATATAGACCAAGATGTAATAACAAGTTTATTACACTGACAACACTGCAAGATGCAACTATTATAAATGCATTAAAGACAATTCATATTCCTTCATATATAATATACAACATCACATCATCTTTATATTTAAAATAAAACATCTGGAACACACACACACACACACACACACACACACACACACACACACACACACACACACACACACACACACACACACACATATAAAAGTAAAATGATTTGTAATAAAACTCTTAGGTGACAGTAATGTAAAAAGTGAATATCCAACATGTTCAACTATTAAACCAATACTCCCCCCTTATAATCGCATCCACAACAACATCAAGCAAAGATCAACTAACTCAATATACTATATATACAATACAATATGATGATGATATATATAGATATATAAATACTAATACAGAGGATAAGGGAACATCTGCATCCTGTCAGGATCAAAGGTTACCTTCTAACATTTAAAACACTTATTTTATATTATTATAATAATAATCATTGGGCATTTATGTCTTATTTCCCATCGTTTCTGTTTGTTGTTTCTGTAATCTCTCTCTCTGTCTTTTGTGTTCTAGTTTAAATGTTTTCTCGGCATGAATGTGTCCCAGCCCTTGTATTAAAGCCAGTGTATACCAGGCTGTATTAAAGCCAGTGTATACCAGGCTGTATTAAAGCCAGTGTATACCAGGCTGTATTAAAGCCAATGATGAAATGATCATCTATGCATATTAAGTGTGTCTGTGAGCTGAAAGCTGCGCTCCTATCCGTGTCCTCAGGTTCACAGCGACTACAGCAGCACAGAGCATCAGCAGCAGGACACTGAGCACTGAGCATCGCACTTTGAAGAAGGTGGAGTAAATCCCAAAGGGCTCCATGTACACTAACACAATTCTCTTTGTTGACAGACACTGATCGTATAGGTCAGTAACTACACACCAGTACTCCCCTGCATCTCCCACTGAGATATTAGAGATAACCAAGATACCTTCATCATACACACTCACTCTGTTCATGCTCTGATCAGACTCTACACTAAAGATTCTTCCCTCTGTTTGGTGTGACTTGATAAACCTCAATCTCTCAATATGTAGACTCAACGATACAGAGTAACTGCTAACACACTGCTGTTTGTTCATCACCAGACAGTTGTACCATGTAAAGTCTTTTGCTGTGACGTTGGAAACACGAAGAGCTGATTTTTTTGTCACCACTTGGTATCTTTCTCTAACATTGTCCATCACTGATGTCGTATTTTCCCCAAAAACTCTGCTCCATGTTTCTTGCTCATATCTAGAGTCCCGTTTGAGCCACTGGACATCCAGATTATCAGCTGCTCCCTTACATGGCACGTCCACTGTTTCTCCAAGTCTCACCTTAATAGGTTCCGCTTTGAGAACTCTCCAATCTCTTGAAGCAGGACAAACAGTAATAGTGAAGTTGTTGTCATGTGTCACGTTGCCTTCAGTCCAACACTCCTCTCGGTACCGGCCAGAGTCTGAATGGGTCAGGTTGAGGATGGTGTAAGAAGAAGTATCCACAACGCTGTCAAGTCATTGTTTCAGGTGTTGAGGTACTGAGGAGCTGTTGGACCAGAGGTCAGAGGTGTTCCACAGGACAAGCTGCTCCTCACCAACAGATCTGGAGATCAGGCAGGAGTTGGTGTTCTCGGGGAGGTAGAAGGTGTAAGAGGACCTTTCCTGTAGGATGACGATCCGTTCTTAAGCATGGATGTAGTTGCTGAGAGCAAAAAGCAGGAAGGAGAGCTCTGTGACTGCAGCCATTCTGCTCCGAGGTCGACAAACACTGACACCACTCAGCTCATATACGCTCTACACCAACCCTCATCAGATCACCATGACAACCCTCATCAGCAGCTGATCTTTATCTGATATCAAACATGACTTCTTTATCTCAGCATCAGAGGAAAGTTTGCAGCATCAGCTCTCTATCCAGTAATCAATGTCCTTTACATGACTCTAAAACCACAGAGACTGACAGGTCTTCATACACACATTATTCAGAGAGGAGAGAGAGGGTGGGGTGTGCCTGTGTGTGTGTGTGTCTGTGTGTGTCTGTGTGTGTATGTGTGTGTGTGTGTATGTGTGTGTGTCTGTGTGTGCGTCTGTGTGCGTGTGTGCGCATGTGTCTGTGTGTGTGTGTGTGTATGTCCGTGTGTGTGTGTGTGTGTATGTCTGTGTGTGTGTGTGTGTATGTGAGAATGTGTGTTTGTTTGTTTCTCTGTGTGTGTGTGGCTATGTGTGTGTGTGTGTGTGTGTCTGTGTGTGCTGGATCACTAATCACATCTCGGGGGAAAACAAACACAAATTTAACATGAATCAGCAAAAAATATTTACTTTTTAGGGTGTATATACTTTAGTAGCTCAATCTGTAGGGAGTTGGTTTGGGAACAGGAGGGTCACTGGTTCAAGCCACCGTACCGCACCTGGGCACTGCCAGGTGCTCTTGAACCCCCCCGAACCACGCAGGGCGCCTGTTCAGCAGTCGCAGCCCCCCCCCCCCCACTCTGACATCTCTCCATTAGTGAATGTAAAACAGGGGTGTCAAACTAATTTTCAGTAGGAGCCACACTGGACAAAGAGAATCACACCGAGGGCCACACATGGAGAGTTTATTGACGTGATTTTGTTACTGCATGTCACTTTTTTTTTCATTTTGGTAGCTCATTTCCTAAATTTGTTGCCTTTTCCAACATTTTTGTTGACATAAAGTCCTACAAAAGTCATCAGAAGTGTTCCTTGGGCATCATAGATTTTAGCAAATCAAGCAAAACAAGGATACAATCTGTTTCTCAGCCTGAATATGAAACTCTCTCTCTGCTTCTGGAGGAATTTCTGAGTCTCCGAGTCGGCAAATCTGCTAAATTCTGCTTTGAATGTCACGTAATTGCAGTTTAAAAAACACTTTCCTGTGTTTTTGGTTTGGCGCACAATTAGACGGGCCAAAATCTATTGATATATGGGCCGGATCTAAAGCTGCAAGGCCGTGGTTGATTTGAGACGTGAAAAGGGAGAGGGGGGGGGGGGGGGGGGGGGGGGGGGGGGGGGGGGGGGGGGGGGGGGGGGGGGGGAAGCAGAAAAAAAATGCTAAATTGTAATTTCCCCATTCACCATATAAATAAAAATTAAATTTTTGTGCATACCATAATATAGCCTACTTAACTTGTTATACAGTGTTGATCCTTTTGTTAGGCTGTTTAAAGTTTTTTCTTCATTTTTACACTTATTATACGTTTGTGTAAAATATATTTAGTTTTTGGGGCTTTTTTCAACGTCTTTGGACTTTATTTGTTGCTTTTCACACTTAAAAAAAAAAATCATTTAATCATTACTTTTGGGTGTATTTTGTTTTGCGCTTTTGGTGCCTATTAAGAATTTGTCGTTGCTTTTTTAACCGTTTTATATCATTTTTTAATTACAGTTTTTATTTTTTTGTGTCACATTTTCTACTTTTTTATCCCCTCTGGTCAGAGCAGGTCATGGCGGTGTCTCAGGTGTCTCCGGTTCTGTACCTCAGCGGGTTGGACTCTCTGTGTGTGTCTTTTTGTGTGTGTGTGTGTGTGTGTGTGTGTATAAATGTCTGTATATGTGTGTATATGTGTATGCATGTGTGTGTCTGTGTTTGTGTCTGTGTGTGTGTGTGTCTGTGTGTGTGTCACGTATACATGTGTGTATATGTGTATGCATGTGGTTATATGTGTGTGCATGTGTGTATATGTGTATACATGTGTTTATATGTGTATGCATACATGTGTGTCTCTCTGTCTGTGTGTGTGTCTCTATGTGTGTGTCTGTTACACCCCCAATCTCCAAAAACACAAGTTATTTTTCACGCTTTCATTCAGTTTACATTTGCATGAAAGACTTTTTTAAATCAGTTATTAAATAATAATTCTCTACCTGAGACACAAACTTCTAAGCAGAAGTGACTTGCCTTAGTTCTCCAAACAATCAGCCAATCACAATGCAGCACTTATTCACCAGGTCAGCCACATCCTAGAGATGGGAAATACGGCTAACGTTAGCTCGACAGCAGGCGTTATTGCGTGCATGGTTAGTTTCAGTTCCTGTGAAACGTTATCACATCAGCTCCTTCAAGGCCGTCAGATTGCCATGACAACCCTCATAAGCAGCTGCTCTTTTCCTGTTCTCAAACATGAATTCTTTATCTCATCATCAGAGGAAACTTTGTAGCATCAGCTCTCTATCCAGTAATCAATGTCCTCTACAGGACTCTAGATGACACACACACACACACACACACACACTCATACACAAACACACAGAGACACACACAGACACACACACAGACACACACACACGCACTCACACAAACATACACACACACACACACACACACACACACACACAGACACACACACACACACACTCAAACACACACAAACACACACGCACACACACATGAAACACAGACACACAGACACACAAACACACACACAGACACACACACACACAGATAGACAAACACAAACACACACACAAACATAGACACACACACACACAGATAGACAAACACACACACACACACAAACAAACAGACACACACACACAGACACAAACACACACACACAGACACACAAAGACACACACACACACACACACACACACACACACACACACACACACACACACACACACACACACACACACACACACACACACACACAGAAACACACACACACACACAAACACACAGACACACACACACAGTTAGACAAACACACAAACATAGACAAACACACAAACAGAGACACACACACATAAACACACACACACACACACACACACACACAGACAAGACACACACACACACACACACACACAGACACACACACAGACACACACTCAAACACACAGACAGACACATACACACACACACACACACATAGACACACACACAGACACACACTCAAACACACAGACAGACACATACACACACACGCACACACAGAGACTCACACACACATAGACACACACACACAGACAGACACACACAGACAACCACACGCACACAAAGACACACAAACACACACACACAAAAAAAAAAGAAGAATGGCGGAAGAATAAGAATAAATAAATTTTAGTGTAGTAGAATATAGATGTGCCTTCTCCTGATGCCTTCAGCATTGACACAAACTAGAGAATGCAATTTCTGAAGAAATTGCGGTGTGAATGCTGTATGTTGAAAGGCTGATGCTACGCTGCTGATTGCTTACTTGAATTGTGTAAGAATAAGGGAAAGTAGTAAGAATAGTTGAAAAAGTGGGAATGGGTTTAATAGTATGAATGTCTCAGAAAAGTTGAATAATACCTAAATTGTTTGAAAGGTGTGGCATGTTTCATTTATTTTTAGTTGAAAAAGTGAGAATGGGTTTATTAAGTATGAATACGATTGAAAAGTATTACATGAATAATGTCTTTAAAGTGTAAATTGCAGGTTAAATTTTTCATGAAGTTAAGCAATGTGCTTATTAAACATAAAGATTAGAGCCGCCCACCATTTTTTTGTATGGCTTTTAATAACAAAATGCTGAATATAATATGAAAAGTTGGTATTTTTTACAGTGGTTTTAAGCACTCCCCCTTCCTTCCACTAGGCGGGGTGTGACGTCATAAGAGGGACTCCAAGACTAGAGTTACCGTTAGCTAGGCTAACGGCTAGTAGGCTAGCAGTTATATTGGAGACCTAGCTAGCTAAAATGGTAAACTATTGTGTTTTTGCGGGATGTACGAGTACATCAGAAACAGGGCAGAGGGTCCACCAGGACAAACAGCTGATTGGTTCCTGGGTGAGGTTTGTGGCTACAAAGTGGGCTAATTTTACTGCTGCCTCTGGGACCCACTCTCTCCTCTGCTGCTGCGCTGTGGCCCTGTGTGTGTGTGTGTGTGTGGCCGTGTGTGTGTGGCTGTGTGTGTGTGTGTGTGTATGTGTGTGTGGCCGTGTGTGAGACCGGTCTGAGAGGCCTCCGGTTTACAGCGGGATGTCCAAGCGAGACTGTCCGAGCGACGAGCCAGCGTCTGGTTGTCGCGTTACTTCATGGAGCTTCTCAACTCCGAAATTTTTAAGCAAATTGTCAATTTAGCAACTGTTTTAGTAGGACTGCTTATATTTGTAATCTAAACAGTTAATTTCTCGCCTAAAACGTTGTCAGAAGTGAATTTAGTGATGAATAAGATAGTGAAAATGGATAAAATTGTCCTTATAGTAAGTATACTATGCTTATAGTATGCTTATAGTAAGTATATAGTAATATGTGTATGTAATATATAGTATTATATGCACATCTGGGACAATGTTTTGCTCCTTGAGTGTTAGGTTTTGATAATTGTGTAATACGTTTGATTTCAGTGTTTGAGCAATCAGCAAAAAGTGTAAAGTCTGACATCTACCAACCAGATAGTGTTGTGGGCGGGACATGAAGTGAGACTCAGTGGTGAGTGTTGATTGGCTGATACTGGTCTAACATCTACCAACCAGATAGTGTTGTGGGCGGGACATGAAGTGAGACTCAGTGGTGAGTGTTGATTGGCTGATACTGGTCTAACATCTACCAACCAGATAGTGTTGTGGGCGGGACATGAAGTGAGACTCAGTGGTGAGTGTTGATTGGCTGATACTGGTCTAACATCTACCAACCAGATAGTGTTGTGGGCGGGACATGAAGTGAGACTCAGTGGTGAGTGCTGATTGGCTGATCCTCGTCTAACATCTACCAACCAGATAGTGTTATGGGCGGGACATGAAGGTAGACTCAGTGGTGAGGTAAACGGGAGCAGAGGGAGAGACTCAGAGCTGTAGCTGAGACAAAGTACAACACCTTTTATTTCATTAACTTTATAATAAAACAGATACAGATCATCTGCAAACTGCCAAATATGGGACAGAGCCTTTCAGCTGCTGCTCCACGACGGTGGAAGCTGCTGCCTTCACATATCAGATGTGCTCCCTCCATTTCTGTTTTATATCTGGGATAAAGACACATTTATTAATCAGCCCTTTGATCAGATTAATGTGTTTAAATGTTGTCTAGAAATTTTTCATTTTTCACGATCGCTATGACAATTTTTTCAATACTTTTAACAACTCTCATAAACTCTTAACGCACCAACACACCTACAACACACGATTGGCAAAACAGTTAATTTCATGCTCAAAATCACACATTGTAAACTAAACTCCAACACTGATTTTCAAAATACAATAATTCACTAACACAATACACTATGTTTACCAAAACAATGCAATCATGTCTCAAAATCAAATAGTTATCATATCATACAAAACACTAACATCCATGGAATTACAGAAATTGCATTATTTTATATGTGTCAGTCTGGTCTGCCCTTATAGAACAGACAAAAGTGATTGTATTGATCATAGATTGTGTTTTGCACTGCAGTTACTGTTGAAGCCTCTCTACATTTTTGTTTTGTTGGGTTTAGTAAAACAATTTTAAAGATTTATTTTGGGGCTTTTCCACCTTTATTTGACAGGACAGCTAGTTGAGAAAGAGGAGAGAGAGAAAGGGGGGGAAGACATGCAGGAAATCATCACAAGTTGGATTTAAACCCTGGAACTGTGTGTCAAGGTACAAGCCTCTAAGTGTATGTGCGCCTGCTCTAACCACTGATCCAACCTGGCCACCAATTTGTTTCTTTTGCTGCAGAGATTCAATACAAAAAATGAATGACCCATCTCAGAGTAGCTTTATAGAATGTACAGTTTATGAAAAAAAGGAGACAGAGACAGAATTGTCCTGGTACTCCTCTTCCTCTCCCTTGTGAAGGCATTTTTCTTATTTTCTGTGTTCATCTACAGTATATTCTTCAAATAGATCCTTTTTTTACTGTACTACCATATGATCATGCGATTGAAAGAACCTCAACACCTGAGTGTGTTTCCTAGAAGGGGATCAGCTGTGATTGATCTATTTGCATAACTTCAATCAGCTGTTTCTCAATAAATGTATGTATAAAATCCAGGGGATATATTTGAGTTTCAATTTACAATATGAACAGCTGTTCACTTTGACTTTAGCCTATAAGTTAGGTTAAGAACATGATGTTATCTGTTCTGACATACAGAGTGAAAGCATTTGTAAATTTGGCAGTAAAGATCCATTGTTTTGGTTTTGGTGGAGCTTGTGTGTAAAAGAAGTTCAATCATTTTAAATTTGTGTTAACCATATGCATTTTGTGTCAAAGCAACAACAAAAATGTGTTAATTGTATAGCCTGCACAGACGGATGTTGTGCTAACTGTGTTAAGAGTTTAGGAAAGTTGTTAAAAGTATTGAAAAAAGTGTCATAGCGATCGTAAAAAACTGTAACATAAACATTTTACAGACCCAGAGATATGTTGCTTATAATAATTAATCAGAAATCACAATCAGAACAAGTTTTATAGTTTATGAATAATGTTTATTACACAGACGATAGATTATATATAGACCAAGATATAATAACACGTTTATAACACTGACAACACTGCAAGATACAACTATTTTAAATGCATTAAAGACAATTCATATTCCTTCATATATAATATACAACGTCACATCATCTTTAGATTTAAAATTAAACATCTGGAACACACACACACACACAGACACACACATGCTCACAAACACACACACACACACACTCACACACACACACACACACACACACACACACACACACACACACACACACACACACACACACACACACACACACACACACACACAAACACACACACACACACACACACACACACACACACACACACACATACAGAGACACACACACACAAACACAGACACACACAAAGAAACACACACATAAAGAGACATGCACACACACACAGACACAGAGACACACAAACACATACATAAAAGTAAAATGAATTGTAATAAAACTCTTAGGTGACAGTAATGTAAAAAGTGAATATCAAACATGTTAAACTATTAAACCAATGCTGCCCCCCCCCTCCCCTTATAATCAAATCCACAACAACATCAAGCAAAGATCAGCTAATTCAATATACAATATATACAATATAATATGATGATATATACTAATACAGACAATAAGGGAACATCTGCACCCTGTCAGGATCAAAGGTTACCTTCTAACATTCAAAACTGATTTTATATTATTCTAATAATAATCATTGGGTATTTATTTTATATTATTATAATAATATTCACTGGGTATTTATGTCTTATTTCCCATCATTTCTGTTTGTTGTTTTTGTCTTTTGTGTTCTAGTTTAAATGTTTTCTCTGCATGAATGTGTCCCATCCCTTGTATTAAAGCCAGTGTATACCAGGCTGTATTAAAGCCAGTGTATACCAGGCTGTATTAAAGCCAGTGTATCCCAGACTGTATTAAAGCCAGTGTATCCCAGACTGTATTAAAGCCAGTGTATCCCAGACTGTATTAAAGCCAGTGTATCCCAGACTGTATTAAAGCCAGTGTATACCAGACTGTATTAAAGCCAGTGTATACCAGGCTGTATTAAAGCCAGTGTATACCAGGCTGTATTAGAGCCAATGATGAAATGATCACATATGCATATTAAGTGTGTGTGTGAGCTGAAAGCTGCGCTCCTCTCCGTGTCCTCAGGTTCACAGCGACTACAGCAGCACAGAGCATCAGCAGCAGGACACTGAGCACTGAGCATCGCACTTTGAAGAAGGTGGAGTTAATCCCAACGGGCTCCATGTACACTAACACAGTTCTGTTGGTCGACAGACACTGATCATCTGGGTCCATAACTACACACCAGTACTCCCCTGCATCTTCCACTGACATATTAGAGATAACCAGGCTCCCATTACTATAGTACCAGCTCACTCTGCTCATGCTCTCATTAGATGTTACAATGATGATTCTTCCCTCTGTTCGGTGTGACTTGATGAACCATTTATGCAGTATACCCTCTCCCCAATCTGTGCATCTGAGAGTGACTTCTTCTCCCTCTGAGAAGAGCTCTACACTAGGGGGGCCAACTTTTGGGCACACCACCAGATAATACGTTTGCTCTCTCATAGAGACTGTACAGCTGTACCAACCTGAGTGATTTAACATTAGAGATGAAAACACCAGCGAGTAGTTTTGGTCTACTGAAGGAACAGTCTGGTTGTTTAGTTTTGGTTCAGTGTGTGAGTGTGTTTTGGAATTAAACTTCTTCCAACGTGGGGGCTGTTCATCAGTGGAGTCAGTGATAGAGCACGGCAACACAGCGGTCTCTCCCACTGAGCTGTTGATTATCTCATACCATGGTCTCAAACCTACAGTGTGACTGCTAACACACTGCTGTTGGTTCATCACCAGACATCTGTAGTCTCTAAAGTCTGTTGCTGTGACGTTGGAAACATGAAGAGCTGATGTGTCTGTCACCACTTGGTATCTTCCTCTAACATTGTCCATCACTGATGTCGTCTTGTCCCCAAAAACTCTGCTCCATGTTTCTTGCTCATATCTAGAGTCCAGTTTGAGCCACTGGATATCCAGATTATCAGCTGCTCCCTTACATGGCAGGTCCTCTGGTTCTCCAACTCTCTCTCTGATAAATCTCTTGTCTGTTGAAATAGTACAAACAGTAATAGTGATGTCATTCTCATGCGTCACCTTGCCCTCAGTCCAACACTCCTCTCGGTACCGGCCGGAGTCTGAATGGGTCAGGTCGAGGATGGTGTAAGAAGAAGTTTTCACCGAGCTGACAAGTCGTTGTTTCAGGTGTTGAGGTACTGAGGAGCTGTTGGACCAGAGGTCAGAGGTGTTCCACAGGACAAGCTTCTCCTCACCAACAGATCTGGAGATCAGGCAGGAGTCGGTGTTCTTGGGGAGGTTGAAGGTGTAAGAGTCTCCTTTCTCTCGGATGATGATCGGTTCTTGTGCATGGATGTAGTTGATGAGAGCAAACAGCAGGAAGGAGAGCTCTGTGACTGCAGCCATTCTGCTCCGAGGTGACAAACACTGACACCACTCAGCTCATATACACTCTACACCAACCCTCTTCAGCAGCTTCTGCTTTTCTGTGTGTGTCTGCGTCTCTGTGTGTGTGTGTTGTTATCAAACATGACTTCTTTATCTCATCATCAGAGGAAGCTTTGCAGCATCAGCTCTCTATCCAGTAATCTATGTCCTTTACGCAAGTCTCAAACCCCATTATTCAGACAAGAGAGAGAGGGTGTGTGTGTGAGTGTCCATGTGTGTGTGTGTGTGTGTCTGTATATGTGTATGCATGTGTGTGTATATGTGTATATATGTGTATAGATGGGTGTATGTGTACAAGCAGGCACATCCGGACAAACGAGCAGGCTTATGTGCCGAGCCCCGGAGAGCCCCAGCCCAATTTAACCCTTGCATATACATGTGTACTATATACTTATACATGTGTGTATATGTGTATGCATTTCTTGGGACATAAGTATTTTCTTGCCTTTTTACAGCTCTGTGTGTGTGTGTGTGTATGTGTCTGTCTGTGTGTGTGTGTATGTGTGTCTGTGTGTGTGTGTCTGTGTGTGTGTGTCTGTGTGTGTCTGTGTATCTGTGCTGGATCACTAATTACATCTCAGGGGGAAAACAAACACTAACTTAACATGAATCTGCAGAAAATATTAACATTTTGGCATTTTTATAAATATTTTTTCTTCTTATAAAGTTTTGTTTCTTTTTTTATACATATCATTTTGACACTTTTTGTGTGAAATATATTGTGCGTGTGTGTGTGTGTGTCTAGTGTTTACTAAGCTACCTGCTATAGCTCAATAAACTCCCCACTGGAAGGGTACGGCGGATATAACTCGAGTCAGTTTATGAACTTTTATTTTGCGCACATACACAGAAAGCACCCACACACTAGGGAGCCTGACTGCTTGATAATTAGTGCCGTTAGTAAGTTAGTAAGTTAGTCAGTTAGTTGGTTAGGTTGTCAACCTGCAATGAAAACACAAACACAGAACCCAGAATTAACCAATGTAATTATACAATCATGTGATATTAATTCTTGATTTGAATTACTAGCAAAGTGCTAGTTTATAGTCACTCACTGACAAGGGGTACCAATCCTGACCATCAATTGAATGAAAAGAAGAAAAAAAAACCTAAAGGTGAACCGCCTGCGCACTGTGACTAATTAAGCAGACATTAAAGTTAAAAATCTTTTTATTATTATTTTCACTGTTCAAATAATGGCCATAACAATCAACAATATGACCTAATATCCCGAGGAAGTGAATTCAAATGTGCTTCAGGAATAGGGTTGGGTATCGTTTGGGTTTTTTCTGATACCGGTGCTAAAGCCGTACTTTTAAAACGGTACCAGTGCCTCAGCGGTGCCTGAGCCGGTACTTTTTAAGAAAGTTAAAAGAAAGACTAAACAACAGTTGGTGACATTAACCTGTTTAAATTACCCTCAAGACAGGAGGTGTAGTTTTGTGCAAAATGCGTTTGATGTGGTCATGCATCTTACAAATAGGGGATGGGGTCTGCGTTCTCAGAGGGTTAGCCCTTGTGTTGTCACCGGGACCCAAAGGACAACACAAGGGTTAAAGAACGGCTTGTTTATTGCTAAGGCTGTATGGTCAAAATCAAATGATTTAATAATAATGTAATAACTATAACCAGTGTTGGGAGTAACGCGTTACAAAAGTAACGCAATTACAGTAATGTATTCCTTTTTGCTGTAACTCAGTAATATAACGCATTACTAATTAAATTTCGGTAATATTATACCCGTTACAATCTCAGTAACGCAAGTTACAATCTCAGTAACGCGAGTTACAATGCATTTTAACGCAACATTTAATAATTTCCCAACACCGCGAAACATTTGTTCACAGGAAAAAAAAGCTGTTAGTATTATTTCATAACATCTGTGACAGGTGACAGGTGACGGTAAGTCAGCGCGGACAGCAGTGTGTCTGAGCCGCTGACAGATTTAAACATGTTTGGAATTAATGTTGAGGCTTGCTACACGTAAATATCATTGAATTTCATCAGCCGTGGAGAGTAACTCTGCCTGTAGTGGAATGGCTTCGACCAAAAATGCTTGTCTTTTACTGTGACCATTTATATATAATATTTATATAATATTGTTCAATATGTTGCAGTTTTACACACAAGAAAGTGAGCAACTTAAGCTTGACGGACATGTTAGCATCTAGGGTCTCACGTTCATCTCAACACAAGCTAGAAAGAGTACACAACAGACAACTTCCGTGTAGGCTACTTCAAAATAAAAGCACTTCCTGTGATGGTTCGCAGTAAAATTTAATTACTGTTAAACAAATAAGGTTGTGGACCTTTTCACATATCAGCTGTAAACAATGTAAGTTTTAATCACACTATAATTGACCATTTCCTTTAGACTGTTTTAAACTAAACAACATGAATTTCTTATTCATTTTTAAACAAAAATTTTACAAAAATGCTGTACTTCAATACAACTGTAAGGTACTTTTAATTGAGTATTTACATTTTCTCCTACTTGCCTATTGTACGTTTTACTTATCTATTTTTATACAGTACAGGCCAAAAGTTTGGACACACCTTCTCATTCAATGCGTTTCTTTTACATTGTAGATTCTCACTGAAGGCATCAAAACTATGAATGAACACATATGGAATTATGTACTTAACATAAAAGTGTGAAATAACTGAAAACATGTCTTATATTTTAGATTCTTCAAAGTAGCCACCCTTTGCTTTTTTATTAATAAGGGGGAAAATTCCACTAATGAACCCTGACAAAGCCCACCTGTGAAGTGAAAACCATTTCAGGTGACTACCTCATGAAGCTCATTGAGAGAACACCAAGGGTTTGCAGAGTTATCAAAAAAAGCAAAGGGTGGCTACTTTGAAGAATCTAAAATATAAGACATGTTTTCAGTTATTTCACACTTTTTTGTTAAGTACATAATTCCACGTGTGTTCATTCATAGATTTGATGCATTCAGTGAGAATCTACAACGTAAATAGTCATGAAAATAAAGAAACACATTTAATGAGAAGGTGTGTCCAAACGTTTGGCTTGTACTGTATATACATATTTATTATAGCTGTCAAAATAACGCGTTAAATTTGAATAATTAATCTGAGTAAAAATAACGCATTCAATGAAACTGGTAACCTACAGCCTCGTGGTGTATTCAAAGTTATTGTTAAATGCCCTTTTCCCATCTGGTGGTTAGTATTGTCGTTCAACAGCAATTTACTGGTGAAATAAGTTATTGTTATAAGTTATAGTCAGTGTTGGGCAAGTTAATTCAAAAATGTAATACATTATAGATTACTAGTTACTGTCATTTGAGAGTAATTAGTTATATTACAATATGCGTTACACTACTTTTGCATTACTTTTGAGTTACTTTCACCAAAATAACAGAGGAAGTTTGACTTGGCAGCTAGCTTGTGAATTTCACAACCGGATCAATAAAGTCTTCTCTTTATCCACTTTAATACATCATAGATTATTCATAATATTTTGTATAATTAATATGGATATTCAACGTAACTAAAGCTACTGTATGTATGTATGTATGTATATATATATATATATATATATATATATATATATATATATATATACTGCTCAGTGGCCAGCAGATCAGACTGTGGTTGTACTGGACAGCTTCCAGGCATGAATGTGAAACTGTGTAAATGTGACGTCATTGTTGCAAATGAGAATATGTTCTCAATCGACTTACCTGGATACTGTAAATAAAATATATATACATATATATATATTTGTACTACATTGTTCAGTAGTGTTCTCTCTATTACTGCAGTACTTTTACAGGGATATATTTATATGTAGTACCATAATGTATCACCTATTTTGTACTATATTTTGTAATGAGTGTACGAACGATGACCCAGTGACACTATGGGTAGCTTGTGTGTGGGTGATCTAAAGTAATGTTTCAGCGGTATTTCACAATCAGTTAGTTTCTTTAACCAATGATTGTGCAAGATTTATTTAAAGATATGAATGCACAATGCAATGTTTTGAACATTGGACAGCCTGTGTGATGTGATGACTGTTTTGAGTGTTGAAAAATTACATTAAAGTTCTGAAATTAGTAGCAAAGTGATTTAAAAAACTTTAACATACATGACTTCTTTATCTCATCATCAGAGGAAACTTAGCAGCATCAGCTCTCTATCTACATGACTCTAAAACCACAGAGGCTAACGTGACTTCATACACACATTATTCAGAGAGGAGAGAGTGGGGGTGGGGGGAGGGAGGGGGGGGGTTGTTTGTGTCTGTGTGTGTATTTGTGTGTGTGTCTCTGTGTGTGTGTGTGTGTCTATGTGTGTGTATCTGTGTGTGTGTGTCTATGTGTGTGTGTGTGTGTATCTGTGTGTATATGTGCATGCATGTGGGTGTCTGTGTCTCTCTGTGTGTGTCTATGTGTGTGTGTGTGTGTGTGTGTGTATTTCAGGCCTCTGTGTGTGTGTATTTCAGGCCTGTGTGTGTGTGTGTGTATTTCAGGCCTGTGTGTGTGTGTGTATTTCAGGCCCTTGTATGTGTGTGTGGGTGTGTGTATTTCAGGCCCTTGTGTGTGTATGTATTTCAGGCCTGTGTGTAGTGTGTGTGTGTATTTCAGGCCTGTGTGCGTGTGTGTATTTCAGGTGTGTGTGTGTGTATTTCAGGTGTGTGTGTGTATTTCAGGTGGGGTGTGTGTGTGTGTGTATTTCAGGCCTCTGTGTGTATTTCAGGCCTGTGTGTGTGTGTGTATTTCAGGCCTGTGTGTTTGTGTGTGTATTTCAGGCCCTTGTGTGTGTGTGTGTATTTCAGGCCTGTGTGTAGTGTGTGTGTGTATTTCAGGCCTGTGTGTGTGTGTGTATTTCAGGTGTGTGTGTGTATTTCAGGTGTGTGTGTGTGTGTATTTCAGGTGTGTGTGTGTAGTGTGTAATAACAACAGAGTGTAAATTGTAATTTCCCATTGGGGATCAATACAGAGTATGAATTAAAATTAAACTAAATTTGTGTGAGTAATATAATATAGCCTACTCAACTTGTTATAAAGTTTTGTTTCTTTTGGTAGGCTGTATAAAGTTTTTTCTTCATTTTGACACTTTTTTTTAAATGTTTGTGTAAAAGTTATTTAGTTTTTGGGACTTTTTTGTTGCGTGTTTTTCGTTGCTTTTCCCACTTTAAAAAAAGATATTTTTTAAATTACTTTTGAGTGTATTTTTATTTTACTTTTTTGGTGCCTATTATGAAGTTTTCGTTGCTTTCAAAACTTTTTTATCATTATTAAATTATAGATTTTTTGTGTCTGTCTGTGTGTGTGTATGTCTGTGTGTGTATGCATGTGTGTATATGTGTATGCATTTGTGTGTCTGTGCGTGTGCATCTCTGTGTGTGTGTCTATGTGTGTGTTGTGTGTGTGTCTCTTTGTGTGTGTGTGTGTGTGTGTGTGTGAGTGTGTGTGTCACGTATACATGTGTTTATGTGTATGCATTTGTGTGTCTGTTTGTGTGTGTGTGTGTGTATGTTTCTCTGTATGTGTGTGTCAATGTGTCTGTGTGTGTGTTTGTGTGTGTGTCTCTCTGTGTGTGTGTCTCTCTGTCTCAGTGTGTGTGTTTGTGTCAGTGTGTGTGTGGCTGTGTGTTTGCGTGTGTCTCTGTGTGTGTCTGTGTGTGGTGTGTGTGTGTGTCTTTGTGTGTCTGTGTGTGTATGTGTTTGTTTGTCTGTTTGTGTCTCTGTGTGTAACTGTCTGTGTGTGTGTGTCACATATACCTGTGTGTATATGTGTATGCATGTGGTATATGTGTATGCATTTGTGTGTCTGTGTGTGTGTTTGTGTCTGTGTGTGTCTGTGTGTGTATGAATGTGTGTATATGTGTATGGATTTGTGTGTCTGTGTGTGTGCATCTATGTGTGTGTTTGTGTGTGTCTGTGTGTGTGTGTTTGTGTGTCACATATACATCTGTGTATACATGTGTGTCTGTTTGTGTGTGTGTGTGTGTGTGTGTGTGGTGTGTGTGTGTGTCTGTGTGTGTCTGTGATTGTTTGTCTTTGTGTGTCTGTGTGTGTCTATGTGTGTGTTTGCGTGTGTGTGTGTCTCTCTCTGTGTGTGTGTCTCAGTGTCTGTGTGTGAGTGTGTCACGTATACATGTGTGTATATGTGTATGCATGTGTGTCTGTGTGTGTGTCTGTGTGTGTGTCTATGTGTGTGTTTGCATGTGTGTGTCTCTGTGTGTGTGTCTGTGTGTGTGAGTGTGTGTCACATATACATGTGTGTATATGTGTATGCATGTGTGTCTGTGTGTGTGTCTGTGTGTGTGTCTATGTGTGTGTTTGCATGTGTGTGTCTCTGTGTGTGTGTCTGTGTGTGTGAGTGTGTGTCACATATACATGTGTGTATATGTGTAAACATGTGTGTATATGTGTATGCATTTGTGTGTCTGTTTGTGTGTGTGTCTCTCTGTATGTGTGTGTCTGTGTCTGTGTGTCTCTTTGTGTGTGTGTGTCTGTGTGTGTCTGATATTGTTTGTCTTTGTGTGTCTGTTTGTTTGTCTGTGTGTGTCTGTGTGTGTGTCTATGTGTGTGTTTGCGTGTGTGTGTGTGTCTCTCTCTGTGTGTGTGTCTCAGTGTGCGTGTGTTTGTGTGTCACGTATACATGTGTATATGTGTATGCATTGTGTGTGTGTCTATGTGTCTGTTTGCGTGTGTGTGTCTCTCTCTGTGTGTGTGTGTCTCTGTGTGTGAGTGTGAGTGTGTCTGTGTGTCACGTATACATGTGTGTATATGTGTATGCATTTGTGTGTCTGTGTGTGTGTCTGTGTGTGTGTCTATGTGTGTGTTTGTGTGTGTGTGTGTCTCTGTGTGTGTTTGCGTGTGTGTGTGTTTCTGTGTGTGTGTGTCTCTCTCTGTCTCAGTGTGTGTGTGTTTTTATCAAAAAAACAGTTACTTTACATGAAAGGTGAGTTGGAATTGTTGTACTGAAAGTTCTAGAACACTGATAATATCACCATAGCAACTAAACAAACTATCAAACATGACTTCTTTATCTCATCATCAGAGAAAAGCATCAGCTCTCTATCTACATGACTCAACACCACAGAGGCTAACGTGACTTCATACACACATTATTCAGAGAGGAGAGAGTGGGGTGGGGTGTGTGTGTGTGTGTTTCTGTGTGTGTGTTTTGTGTGTGTGTATCTGTGTGTGTTTGTCTTTTTGTATACTTTTGTGCATAATATAGCATACAGAACCCTCCTGTTGTCCTCAGGTCTAATCTGTCCCATTTTCAAAAAGTTCCTATATCAGAAATCTAGGTTTCTTTCAACCAAATTGTCTAAAAGTAATAACGTTGATGGCTCCCAACGCTCTTCACAAGTTCTATTCAATTTCATAGCATTCAAACATTTATTTGTTTTATAAAAGAACGTTGCTAAAAGGCAAAATCTTCAAAAATGTGGGGTTAAACTTGTTAACATGAATCTGCAGAAAATATATTCTTTTTGGCATTTTTGTCAACTTTTTTGCTGCTTATTGTAAAGTTTTGTTTCTTTTGTTAGGCTGTATAAAGTTTTTTCTTCATTTTGACACATTTGTGTAAATATATATTACATTTTTGGGTCTTTTTCGTTGCTTTTCCCACGTTAACAACACAAACAAATGTTTTTTTAATGACTTTTGGGTGTTTCATTCATACTTTTTCGGTGCCTATAATGAATTTTTTGTTTAATCTTTTACTTTTTTTGTCGTTTTCTTGTTACATTATTGAAGCTTTTTTCTACTTTCTTGTCCCCTCTGTCCAGACCGGGTCATGGGGGTGTCTCAGGTGTCTCCGGTTCTGTACCTCAGCGGGTTGGACTCGGCCCTGAACGCCGGCGTCCTCTCCAGCAGGAGCATCACGCTGATCGTTAACGCCAGCGGTCTGGAGGACGTGTCCTACCCGCCGCTGGACGGCCTGAGCGTCCTCCACGTCCCCGTCCAGGACCGTCCTCATGCTCCCCTCAGACGGTACTTCGACCCGGTGGCTGAACGGATCAACCAGAACCAGACGGGGAGGACTCTGGTCCACTGCACCGCCGGCCGGAGCCGATCCCCCGCCCTGATCATGGCCTACCTCATGAGGTCAGTTATTACCTACAAAACCCACCAGACTCCATGTAAATAATCAGGACTTTTATCATCGTAAAACACACTTTATTCAAAGTAGACAGAAACTAAATAAAACTACCAAAATCCGTCTGGCTCTATACACGCTAAAAGTCCTGATTATTTACATGGAGTCTACATTGGTCCGTGTGTCTGCAGGTTTGAGGGTCTCAGTCTGCGGCGGGCTCATGAAGTGGTTCTGGATCAGCGTCCGTTCATCCGGCCCAACGCAGGGTTCTGGCGACAGCTGATGGAGTACGAGCGCTCGCTGTTCGGCAGCAACAGCGTCCGGATGGCGAGAACGTCCGCCGGCGTTCTGCCCGAAGCTCTGCAGGATGACGCCGAGGCCGCGTACTGCGTCAACGTCTGACTCAGCAAACCACCACGGTCATAGGACCGACTTTTAAATCGGGTTTTTATCTCAGTAAGATGGGCCCACCCCCTTGGGGCGGCCTCTAGCTCACCCAGTAAGAGCGTTTGCCCCATGTTGGCTGAGTCCTGCAGCGGCGCAGGGTATAAATCCGACGTGCTGCCTTTGCTGTGTGTCATCCCCCATCTCTCTCCCCCTTTCATGTCTATCCACTTTAAAATAAAGGGAAAACCCCCATAAAATGAATCTTAAAAAAAAAAAAAAAAAGAATCTCTCCCTGTCTGTCTGTCTCCGCCCCATATCTGAATCAGAGAAGGGAACAGCTGCTGATTGGTTCGGCACCAAAACCACATAGTTGATGTTTTTCTTTTTACATTTTTGTTGTTTTGTTTTTTGGGATACTTTTGCTGTTTTTTCAGAACACGTTTGATATTTTTTTTTGTGAAGTTTTGCACTACATAAAAAAAATAAACTTGCTTCATTTGTATATATAAAAACAAATGCAGCGTACAGATTCAGTGTTTTTATTAGAGATGGCCCGATACCATTTTTTTGCTTCCCGATACCGATTCTGATATCTGAACTTCCGTATCGGCCGATACCAGTGTGTCATATATTTTATTATGTTTTAACAACTGTATACTACTATCTCTGTATGGATGTGATATTATTTCTATCTTTGTTGTCTGTCTGGCTCAGGTTAAACTCTTTGTGAAACATGAACAAACACTAATAATGAATGCCCGAGAACTTTCTTTTATTCTCCAGTTTGACAGTCAGTTATAACGGAAAAATAAAATAAATAAACTACTTTAACGTAGATTTTCTTTAGGGCTTTATTACGTAGTGTTGGATCGGTGCATTAACTCCAGTACTTCCCCACACCGATACCAGCGTTTTAGGCAGTGTCGGGGGCGATACCGATACTGGTATCGGACCATCTCTAGTTGTTATAGTTTTGACTTCAGTTAGATGTCAGAGAGTTTCTGTTCTCCAGAGAACGGAACATATTGCTGTGCAATTTATCTAATTATTAGAACCTGGATATGATCCCAGAATCTGAATAATGGAGAAAAAGGATTATTTTGGACGTTATGTTTTGCCAGAACTCTTATTATTTTGTCTGGTCAATACAAATATTTATGGGATTAATCCCATGATTATCCACAGTTAACTCGTGATTAATCACTAATTATTCACACATCTTCAACTGTTCTGAATGTTCTTTAACTCGACATTAACTCTATTTGTTCTTTTCATGCCGTCTCGGCCAGAAGATTCTGAAATATTCCAGAAATCCCATAATAACGACTGTGGTGAATGAAAAGCACCAAAAATCAGAGCAGAACTGGAACCAGAATCTGAATCAACAGTCAACAGTTGAGTTAAAGGATTATTTTGCACATTAGGTTTTGCCAGTAAACTTTACAGTTGAAGGTGTTTTTCATTGGTTTTTAAATTCAATAAATGAAACAAGTTTCCAAAAAGTCAACCAGGATGTTAACCAGAGTTTCTCAAGGTTTCACCAAGTAACATTTAAGACATTTTAAGACCAATAAGAATGAAGGTTAACTCTCCTGTTTTCCTCAGGGTCTAATTTGACCCATTTTCAAAAGATTTCTACATCAGAATAATCCAAAACAAATAACATGGATCTGGTCCATCCAATGCTCTGAACAAGTAACATATATGATCAGTTGACTACTTAATTGATTTGGGGTTTTTTAATTACATTTTATAGCATTTGGAAAGAAAACAAAAGCAAAGAAAGAATCGACAAAGACATCGGAAAAAGTTAAAAAAATATCGGGAAAAGCTTCAAACATTGGGGAAAAGTGTGTGTCTGTGTGTGTGTGTGTCTCTGTGTGTGTGTGTATGTGTGTGTGTCTCTCTGTGTGTGCATATATGTGTGTGTGTGTGTGTATGTGTGTGTGTGTGTGTGTGTGTGTGTGTGTGTGTGAGGCCACTCTTTCCATTTGTTAACATCTAAATCATCAGAGAAACTAAAGAAACATGGGAGAGAGAGACAGTTATTAGTGCTTTGTTTTGTTTTTTTTACTTTTTTTTTTTTTTTTTTTTTCATCCCTCGTTGTATGTTGTATATTATAGATTTATGATTCCACCTGACCTCCTATTATCTGCTGATGTCATCCAGAACTCAAGGAGCCCCATAACACTGCTGAGTTCTCCTCATAGAGAAATACATCCAACACTGAACAGAACTTCATGGTGAGTGCTGATTGGCTGTTACTCGCCTAACATCTACCAACCAGATAGTGTTGTGGGCGGGACATGAAGTGAGACTCAGTGGTGAGTGTTGATTGGCTGATACACGTCTAACATCTACCAACCAGATAGTGTTGTGGGCGGGACATGAAGTGAGACTCAGTGGTGAGTGTTGATTGGCTGATACACGTCTAACATCTACCAACCAGATAGTGTTGTGGGCGGGACATGAAGGGAGACTCAGTGGTGAGTGCTGATTGGCTGATACACGTCTAACATCTACCAACCAGATAGTGTTGTGGGCGGGACATGAAGTGAGACTCAGTGGTGAGTGTTGATTGGCTGATACACGTCTAACATCTACCAACCAGATAGTGTTGTGGGCGGGACATGAAGTGAGACTCAGTGGTGAGTGCTGATTGGCTGATACACGTCTAACATCTACCAACCAGATAGTGTTGTGGGCGGGACATGAAGTGAGACTCAGTGGTGAGGTAAACGGGAGCAGAGGGAGAGACTCAGAGCTGTAGCTGAGACAAAGTACAACACCTTTTATTTCATTAATCACAAATTCCACAGAGTATTCCACAGAGTATTCCACAGAGTATTCCACAGAGTATTTATTGATTTGAAAAAAGCATTTGATACAATTAATCATGAAATATGAATTAACAAATTGGAACGGCTCGGGATTAGGGGGACAGTGTTGAATTGGTTAAGCAGTTATTTAAGCAGTTATTTAAAAGACAGGCAACAATTTGTGAAGTTGGGAGATTATACATCTGAATGTTTGGACGTGTGGTGTCCCCCAGGGGTCAGTATTGAGACCAAAACTATTTATCCTCTATATCAGTGGTTCTTAAACTTTTTTGAATAATGTTCCCCTTTTGAATTGTTTCTTTAATCCAAGTACACCCCTGACCAGCGCTAATCATTTACTAAACAACAGCCTTGTAACTGAAAAATACATTTAAATGCTAATGAAAAAAAGAGACAAAAACATTGTGATTTTTAATTAAATATCTCCCGTACCCCCTGCAGTCCTCCATAGTACCCCTAGGGGTACACGTACCCCCATTTGAGAAACAGTGCTCTATATAATAATAATATAATAATCTTTGGTTCTGGTCAGAATTTATAGCAACTCCTGGACATTGTTGTGGTTTTGGACTTTTCTGTTGCCTGTTTTTGTTATTTCTGTATGTTTCCTGTTGTGTTTATTGTATCCTGTGATCTGTGTATATTATTTTCTGTGTGTATTTAGTCTGCTTTCTGTCGTGTCGTGTCTAGTTTGACTTCCTGTGTTTTCCCACCTGTGTGATTGTCTGATGTGCTCCACCTGTTCCCCTGCCCTGGTGTCACCTGTCTCGTGTTTCCTCGTTACCTAGTTTATTTAGCCCCTGTGT
Organism: Perca fluviatilis; assembly: GCF_010015445.1. Lineage (NCBI taxonomy): Eukaryota > Metazoa > Chordata > Actinopteri > Perciformes > Percidae > Perca > Perca fluviatilis. The sequence goes on from NC_053113.1 coordinate 7,444,430, forward strand.
TTCCTTTGTCTCTTGTCAGATCGTTTTGCTTCCGTTTGTGTCGGTTTGTGTCTTGTCAGCGTCTCGAAGCCTGGTGCCTTTGCTTTTGATTCTTCCCTGCGTTGTTTTGTAAGATTTTCCTGTGAGTTTTTTCCCTGAATTTTTCCAGCCTCTGTGCTGACGGTTTTTGTTCAATCAATAAATCCTCAAGCTCAACCCTTCTCCTGCCTGCCTACCTATCCCTGCATTTGGTTCCTTTAATCCCTGGAAACTAATCACTTCATAATTCAGAACAATAACAGTGGTTTGACACAAATAAGTTATCATTAAATGTGAGTAAAACCAAATTCATGATATTAAAGTGCCCATATTATGAAAAAAACACTTTCTGGGATTTGGGGTGTTCTTTTGTGTCTCTGGTGCTTCCACACACATACAAACTTTGAAAAAAATCCATCCATGCTGTTCTGAGTGAGATACGGTTTCTGTTCAAAATCGGCCTCGGACTGTGACGTCACAGTCCGAAATGAGCTGGCTAACCACAACCGTTAGCTCGTAGCGTTAGCGTTAGCCGGCTAACGCTAATGCTAACGTTAGCATGCTACGTCGTTCTCAATAGCAAAGCACTGCTACAACACACAAGTTCACCATAATCTCCAAAAGAACTACTTACATGTGTACCCTCATTTAGAAGTCTCCCAGCTGATCCTGCCTTGTAACTGACCAAAGTTGGAGAAACAGCCTTTCTTTTACTGTCTCTAGAGTTAGCTAGCTGACATGATCTACATCTGAGCTACTGCGCATGTGCGAGTGCAATCAAAGATAGTACAGAAGAAGAAGATGAAAAGAGGTCTCACTCTGTAGCTAAAACAGAAACCAGGTGAAAAGAGGATCTACAGCAGTGAGAGAGAGCTGTGCAGTACAACAACAATATGGTGTTTTTTGAAAATTAAACCATGTAAACCTATTCTGGTACAACCTTAAAATACAGTTATGAACCTGAAAATGAGCATAATATGGGCGCTTTAAGCAATTGTAAATCAATCAAGCTCAGTTACAGATAGGTGTCAATATAGAAAGAGTATATGAATTGAAATTCCTTGGAGTGATTATAGATGACATGATTTGTTGAAAATTTCACATAAAATATATCCAAATAAAACTCTCTAGAAGTATTTCAGTATTGTCTTAAACCATAGCACAGTTTAGACTACGACTTAATCCACATTTTGTATTGTTCAATGGTTTTACCTTATTTAAATTACTGTGTAGAGGTTTGGGGGAAACACATATCAAATTGCATTGAAATCGTTAATTATACTTCAAAATAGAGCAATAACAATAATTCATAACACTGGATATTTGGAACACACCAATTCATTATTTTCACAGTTTAAAGCAGGGGTGTCAAACAAATTTTCCCAGAGAGCCACACTGTAAAAGGAGAATCACTCCAAGGGACAGACATGGAGAGGTTATTGACATGATTTTGTTACTGCATGTCACTTTTTCTTTAACATTTTGGTAGCTTTTTTCCTCATTTTTGTTGTTTTTGTTCTGACTTTTTTGTGTCTTTCTCAGACATTTGTCACCTTTTTGTAAATTTGTTGCTTTTTTCGACATTTTTATTGACATGAAGCCCTACGAATTTAGAAAATCAAGCAAAAACAATTATACAATCTGTTTCACAGCCTGAATATAAAAACTCTCTCTCTGCTTCTTCTGGGGGAATTTCTGAGTCTCAGAGTCACACACACACACACACACACACACACACACACACACACACACACACACACACACACACACACACACACAGAGAGACATCAGGCACACACACAGAGACATACAGACACACACACACAGACACACACACACAGACACAAACACAAACACACACACACACAGACACACACACACAAACACACACACACACACACACACACACACACACACACACACACACACACACACACACACACAGAGACATAAAGATACACAGACACACACACACACAGACACAAACACACACACACACACACAGACACAAACACACACACACAGAGACACACACACACACACACACAAACGCACACACACACACACACACAAACACACACACACACACACACAGACACAAACACACACACACACACACACACACACAGACACAAACACAAGCACACACACACACACACACACACACACACACACACACACACACACACTCACACACACACACACACTAACGCACACACACACATACGCAAACACACACACAAACACACACAAACACACACAAACACACACAAACACACACACACACACACACACACACAGACACATACACACACACACACACACTCACACACACACACACACAAACGCACACACACACAGACACAAACACAAACACAAACACACACAAACACACACAAACACACACAAACACACACACACACACACACACACACACACACACACACACACACACACACACACACACACACACAGACACAAACACACACAGACACACACACACACAAACACACACACACACACACACACACACAGACACACACACACACACACACACACACACACACACACACAGACACAAACACACACAGACACACACAGACACAAACACACACACACACAGACTCACACACACACAAAGAGACATCAGGCACACACACAGAGACATACAGACACACACACACAGACACACACACACAGACACAAACACAAACACACACACACAGAGACACACACACACACACACACACACACAAACGCACACACACACACACACAAAACACACACACACACACACAAACAGACACACACACACACAGACACAAACACACACACACACACACACACACACAACACACACACACACACAACACACAAACGCAATAACAATAATAAAAACACACACAGACACAAACACACACACACACACATAGACACAAACACAAGCACACAACAATAACAACACAATACAATAATAATAATACACACACACAATACACAGACACACACACACACCCACACACACACACACACACACACAAATACATACTACCACACACACACACACACACACATACACACACACACACACACACACAGACACAAACACAAACACACACAAACACACAACACACAAACAATAACACACACACATACACACAGACACACATACACACAAAACACACACACAGACACAGACACACACAGACACAAACACACACACACAGACTAACACAGACACAAACACACACACACAGACACACACAGACACAAACACACACACACACACACACACACACAGACACACACAGACACAAACACACACACACAGACTAACACAGACACAAACACAACACACACACAAACACAGACACAAACACACAACACAAAATAAAAATACACACACACAAAACAACACAACACAACAACACAACTAACACACACACACACACACACACAGACACACACAGACACACACACACACACAGACTAACACAGACACAAACACACACACACAGACACACACAGAGACACACATACACACACATAGACACAGAGGTTCTTCTGTTTTTATATTATCTATTTATATGTATATTTACATATTCATATTAAATATTAAATATAATCTGAACTATATTACATTTTTTTCCGATTGCTAAACGACAGTGGGCACAACTGGAGTCACATGTGCAAAACTCAAACTACAGTCTGCACTACCTACAGTCACCTGAGCTAAACAGTTCACATCTCCTGCAGAACTCATTCACAGCAACACAACTCTTCACACACGTCTCAAACACTATGCACAGGCCTCACTGAGATAACACACACACACAAAAAAAAAATAAAACAACACACACACACACACACACACACACACACACACACACACACACACACACACACACACACACACACACACACACACACACTGTCACTCAGAACACACTGAGTAAAAAACACTAGCCCCAAACACCAATACAGAAATTACAAACTTTTTCATCTTTACAGTTTGAAACAATTTGATGGACTTGACACTACTCAATAGTTTATTTAAGGAAAATATCTATATTGTATAATATACCAATTTTACTGTATGTAATCAAGAAGGAATGAAAATCAGCAGTTTTCTTCGATATAGTATTTTGTCCTCGACTAATTTTATGGAATTACTGGGGACAAAAACTGAAGGTACATAATATTACAGTCTCTTCATCACATTGGATGTCTGCATCATCTCTAAATACTAATGAATGTGGTGTTTCTATTGCTTTCACCTCCATTACTTTCTGAAAAACAGTAAGAACGCAGTGTTACTATTGTAAAGATATAATGTTTTTCACTTTTTGTATAGCTGTGTACATAACCTCAGACATCTTACCTGGACATATTGGTATCTTTGCTCTTTTACCTGTTTCTCTCAGACAGTACAGTGTATAATTGTGTCATTCTTATTTGACGCTTGTATAAAAAAAGGCTTTCTGAGCTTCTCTGTATAAATACCATATATGTTCACTAGGGCTGGTCCGAATACCATTTTTTGAGCTCAAGCTTGGAGTAATGAGCATCGAATATCTCAAGCTTCGAACATATTATTATCTCTAATAAAGGTAGGAATCTCTATGTGTCTGTCTGTTTGCATTTTGATTATTTTGAGAACCTTTCTACACGCACGACTTGCGCACAAGGGAGTGCAGCAGTGTCGTATTTGGTGCAATATAGATAGACAGGCCAGACGCTGCTCAGAATTAATAAACTTTTAACCTCTCAGGATCACCGGCCCCGCTAATCGGACACTTTGTGACTGGCCGCTATAACCTCGATAAAAACTTCCACTATGAGGGCGGGCTTTTATAACTTTAAAGCATTAAATCTTTAAAATATAAAGCCATGTACACAACTGTTACAAAGTAAAATAAAATAAAACAATTTAGAATTCAAAGTATGCCGAGAGTGCATCCATACCTGATTTCGTTGTCCTTTCAGCAACAAAGTGGTATTTTTGACCAAAACTTGGTTTTCAGAAATCCCTAAGAGTCCAAGGAAATGTAATATCCAAGCTTTATATTCCAAAACGATCTGTTCGGTTCTTCACAATGTTGAAGTTTCTGGTCAATCACAACGAAAAAACGCTAAACAGTTTCTCTCATATTCCAAGACTTGTTATCGCCGCTTAGCTTCGTCCAACTTGCTAAATGCAAATAGCTTCTTCTCTTTGTAGTTTATTGGTGGTAAACCAACTTAAATGTGCATTACACCACTAACTGGAGGAGTGTGAAAAGAGATAAATGTAAAAAAAATAAACAAATAAAAAAAAACTCATAGAAGTTATACTTTTTAATACACAACACAACACACAGACACACAAACAAACACAACACACAGACACACAACACACATACACACACAACACAACACAAACACACATACACACACAAAAAAAAATAACACAACACAAACACATAACAAAACACACACATACACACAAACACACACAAACA
>NC_053113.1:7457448-7462448 GCF_010015445.1 Perca fluviatilis
TTGTATAAAAAAAAAGGCTTTCTGAGCTTTCTCTGTATAAATACCATATATGTTCACTAGGGCTGGTCCGAATACCATTTTTTGAGCTTCGAAGCTTCGGGAGTAATGAGCATCGAATATTCGAAGCTTCGGAACATATTATTATCTCTAATAAAGGCAGGAATCTCTATGTGTCTGTCTGTTTGCATTTTGATTATTTTGAGAACCTTTCATCCAAACGACTTCACAAGGGAGTGCAGCAGTGTCGTATTTGGTGCAATATAGATAGACAGGCCAGACGCGTTCAGAATTAATAAACTTTTAACCTCTCAAGGATCACCGTCCCGTCAACGGGACACTTTGTGACTGGGGCGTCGCTGTAACCTCGATAAAACTTCCACTCATGAGCGTTTTTATAACTTTAAAGCATTAAATCTTTAAAATATAAAGCCATGTACACAACTGTTACAAAGTAAAATAAAATAAAACAATTTAGCCGTAATCTGCGCAGCCGAGAGTGCATCCATACCTGATTTCGTTGTCCTTTCAGCAACAAAGTGGTATTTTGACCAAAACTTGGTTTTCAGAAATCCCCAAGAGTCCAAGGAAATGTAATATCCAAGCTTTATATTCCAAAACGATCTGTTCGCCTCACAATGTTGAAGTTTCTGGCCGAATCACAACGGAAAAACGCGAAACAGTTTTCCATTTCCGCACTTGTTATCGCCGCTAGCTTCTCTGCCCAACTTGCTAAATGCTCGAAGCGGGCGTCATCGTGTACCGACAATAGCTTCTTCTTCTTTGTAGTTTATTGGTGGTTGGCAAACCAACTTAAATGTGCATTACCGCCACCAACTGGACTGGAGTGTGAACGAGAGATAAATGCAGAAAATAAATAAACCAAAATTAAAAATAAAAAAAAAACGAATATTTTCGAATGTCAAATTTTAAAATCGAATACCAACCCACCGAACGAATATTCGAATATTCGGGTCCAGCCCTAATGTTCACTAACTAGTCTAAAACAAGACACCTGCTTAGGCTTTCAGCTAAAATTGCAATCAGCAGTGTTTGATAGGCACCAGACTGAAATCTATTCTGTTCTGAATGTGTGGTTAACAGTATTGACAGCAGTGTGTTAGCATCTGAACAAAGTGCTGTAAATCTACAGTGTTGTGCACGTTGTGGTTAAAGTCATGGGATAAGTGTGTAGAGTTTAGAAAACTGTGTTCAAGCCGATGACAAACAAACTAGAGTTTGGTCCACATGAACTGCTGCTGTGCAGACTGTAGTTTGAGTTTTGCACATGTGACTCCAGTTGCGCCCACTGTCGTTTAGCAATCGAAAAAAACTGTAATATGTGAAAGTTAAAAAAATAAGTCTCAAGTCAGCAGAAGTTATAATTTTTAAGTCTGGGTCACACACACACAGACACACAGACACACAGACACACACATACACACACACAGACACACAGACACACAGACACACACACACACACACAGACACACAGACACACAGACACACACACACACACACACAGACACACAGACACACAGACACACACATACACACACACAGACACACAGACACACACATACAGACACACAGACACACAGACACACAGACACACACATACACACACACAGACACACAGACACACAGACACACACATACACACACACAGACACACAGACACACAGACACACACATACACACACACAGACACACAGACACACACATACAGACACACAGACACACAGACACACACATACACACACACAGACACACAGACACACAGACACACACATACACACACACAGACACACAGACACAGACACACACATACACACACACAGACACACAGACACACAGACACACACATACACACACACAGACACACAGACACACAGACACACACATACACACACACAGACACACAGACACACAGACACACACATACACACACAGACACACAGACACACACACACACACACAGACACACAGACACACAGACACACACACACACACACACAGACACACAGACACACACACACACACACACACACACACACACACACACAGACACACACACACACACACAGACACACCAAATACCAAAAAACTGTTTGCATGATGTTCACGAAACAGTCTTGAGACATAAAACAATCTGGTGTATTTTTAAGAGGAGTAGAATTAGAAGTTGTTTCAGAATTTAAGCACCTTGGTGTGACTCTTGACTCCACATTAAGTTTTAACAAACACGTAAAAAGAATATCGAGTACAGTGAAATTTAATTTACGAAATTTTAAACAAATTCGTCCTTTTATACCATTTGGGGCTGCCAAACTGTTTTTACATTGTATGATTTTATCACGTATTGAATACTGTTGTCCAATTTGGACATTGTCTGGTATGAAGACTCTTAAATTAATAGAATCGCTCTATAAAAATGCCTTAAAAGTCTTTGATAAAAAGCCAGTGTCCTTTCATATTTGTAATAATTTACAAAAACATAACCTATTAAGTTTGGAGAATTTTAAACATTTCAAATATGCTTGCTTTGTGTACAAAGTGTTAAATGGTTTAGCCCCTCCTCCGATGTCGGACTTCTTTAAAACAAAGCCTCACAGTGGTGCCAGGACTAGGGCCTCCTCTAGAGGTGACTGTGAGGTGCCTTTCAGAAGGACAGCCTTTGGGCAAAATGCTTTGTCTGTGAAGGCTGGTAAGTTCTGGAACAGTATCCCCATCAGTGTTAGGGAATGTCCGACATTACAGTTTTTTCCAACTGCTTACACACAAAATGTCACACGATTTTTGAAACCTCTCACTCAAAGTGCAAAACTACCCAGCAAATCTCCATAAACCATAAGCTATTTCTCAGCCTTTTACTCAGCTTTCAATTGCATAAAACACTTTTTTCAAAACATTACACACAATTCTCTACCTAAGACACAAAAATCTAACAGGAAGTGACTTGCTATCCATTTCTAAACACAACCAATCAAAATGCTACACTTATTTACCAGGGCTATTTACCACACACTCCTCACATGTGCAAACACATTATGTCATAACTGACCACTAACCAATCATTGCTTTAGTATAGGCCTACACATAGGTCAAAGGTTAGATTACCTGTTTTGAACAATGGATGCCAACAATAGACAGAGAGCAAACACACACACACACACACACACACACACACACACACACACACACACACACACACACACACACACACACACACACACACACACACACACACACACACATACACATATTCTTTATTCTAAAAATGATACCTTTGGTTTACATATGTTTGTACTTGTATTTTCTTGTTTCATGCTACTGTAAACAACACTGAGCTACTCTTACAAACGTAACGTTTTGCCCAATCAATATTTTCTGTTTTACTGTAACATTACATTGTTTTTTACAGTGCACTTTTCAACCACTTTCAGCAGATTTACTTTCACTTTAGAACATTGTAAATGTAGCTCTAAGCCTATGAAAGACAAAAGAGCTTTAGATTTAGAACAACAGTGTGTACATGGTATATCCATATATTTACTGGTATGAAAAAAGTGTTTGCCATGTGATGCAAATGCTTCATTTTGAGATGTGTTTATGGTATTTTGAATGCAGTGTTTCATTTTGAAGGAGATGTGAGGCATTTTGCATTTTGTGTGAGCAGTTTTAGGAATTGTGTGTAGAGTTTTGAAAAAAGGAAACATAGTTTTGAAAACGTGTGTAAGCAGTTGGAAAAAACTGTAATAATTTTTAAAACCAAACTTAAAGTGTGGCTTAAAGCAAACCAGTCTTGTAACCATTAAGTGACTATTTCACTTTTGCCTGTATTTATTCATTTTTGTATTGTTCTTCTTTTTCTTTTTTTTTAGATTTGTATGTTGTAATTTCTGTATTTCTGTAAATTGTCTAGGGACTACGGATGTAATTTAGCCCTGTGGCTATAATCCGGCATGTTTACGTCTGTTTTTGTTGTTTCAATGCAGATGTTCATTAATGTGCATTGTCCCGATCAAAGGATTAATAATAATAATAACACACCCAGACACACAAACACACACACACACACACACCCAGACACACAAACACACACACACACACACCCAGACACACACACACACACCCACACACACACACACACACACACACACACACACACACACACACACACACACACACACACACACCCAGACACACACACACACACACACACACACACACACACACACACATATACACACAGAGACACACCCAGACACACACACACACACACACACACACACACACACACACACACACACACACACACACACACATACACACACACACAAACAACACACATACACACATACACAAATACACAGACACAAACAAACACACTCACACATACAAATACACACAAATACACAAACACACACACACATATACACACAGAGACACACACCCAGACACACACACACACACACATAAATACACACACACACATAACACACACACACACACACACACACACACACACACACACACACACACACACACACACACACACACACACAAAGACACACACACACACACACACAAACAACACAAATACACACACACAGACACACACTCACACACACACAGAGACACACACCCAACACACACACACACACACACACACACACACACACACACACACACACACATAAACACACACACACAACAACATACACACATACACAAATACATAACACAAAACAAACACACACACATACAATACACACAAATACACAAACACACACACACATATACACACAAACAAAACCAACACACACACACACACATAGACACACACACACACACACACACACACACACACACACACACACACACAAAGACACACACAGACACACACAAACAACACAACACACACACAGACACACACTCACACACACACACAGAGCACACACACACACACACAACACAAACACACATAGACACACACAACA
>NC_053113.1:7467448-7634948 GCF_010015445.1 Perca fluviatilis
ATAATCAGGACTTTTAGCGTGTATAGAGCAGCATATTTCCACCAGACTCCATGTAAATAATCAGACTTTAAGTGCTACATGTATAGAACGCCAAGGCATATTCCACCACACTATACTATTTAAATATTTTTGGAGGTGTATAGACCCAGCATATTCCACCAAAACTCCATGTAAATAATGGAGGACTTTTAGGGTGTGTATGGCGGCAGCATATCTCCACACAGACTCCATGTAAATAATCAGCGGACTTTTAGCGTGTATAGAGCCAGTACATCTCTACCAGACTCCATGTAAATAATCAGGACTTTATACGTGTAGATCCAGCATATCTCCACCAGACTCCATGTAAATAATCAGGACTTTTAGCATGTATAGAGCCAGCATATTTCCACCAGACTCCATGTAAATAATCAGGACTTTTAGCGTGTATAGAGCCAGCATATCTCCACCAGACTCCATGTAAATAATCAGGACTTTTAGCATGTATAGAGCCAGCATATTTCCACCAGACTCCATGTAAATAATCAGGACTTTTAGCGTGTATAGAGCCAGCATATCTCCACCAGACTCCATGTAAATAATCAGGACTTTTAGCGTGTATAGAGCCAGCATATCTCCACCAGACTCCATGTAAATAATCAGGACTTTTAGCGTGTATACAGCCAGCATATCTCCACCAGACTCCATGTAAATAATCAGGACTTTAGCGCGTGTATAGAGCCAGCATATCTCCACCAGACTCCATGTAAATAATCAGGACTTTTAGCGTGTATAGAGCCAGCATATCTCCACCAGACTCCATGTAAATAATCAGGACTTTTAGCGTGTATAAAGCCAGCATATCTCCACCAGACTCCATGTAAATAATCAGGACTTTTAGCGTGTATAGAGCCAGCATATCTCCACCAGACTCCGTGTAAATAATCAGGACTTTTAGCGTGTAAACCAGACCAGACCAAACCAGAGTGGTGATTGTTGGAACAGTGGAAAGATGAAGCAAGACGGTTTTTGATAGTTTTATTTAGTTTCTGTCCACTTTGAATGAAGTGTGTTTCATGATGATAAAAGTCCTTATTATTTACATGGAGTCTGGTGGGTTAGTTGATGGGGATTTCGGGCCTGTTTTTCTTGCTTAATACTGGACTAATGTCAAAGATTGTTGTTTCCATCAGTCACTTAGACAAAGTAACCTGATTGAGTTACCCTTTAAGTTATTGATCTTTTTATCTGTGGACTTTGTATCAGGGTCAAATGTTGTCCAGATCTCCTGATGCATCCTAAACGTCTGCTGGAGCGACACACTACTAACAACACAAAGATAGACTGTACATGTTCTTATTTAGGCTAAAAGTGGAGAAAATACTAAAAGAAAAGCCACAAAAACACACACACACAGCCTCTGTGGTTTTAGAGTCATGTAAAGGACATTGATTACTGGATAGAGAGATGATGCTGCAAAGTTTCCTCTGATGATGAGATAAAGAAGTCATGTGTAATACCAGATAAAGAGCAGCTGCTGATGAGGGTTGGTGTAGAGCGTGTATGAGCTGAGTGGTGTCAGTGTTTGTCCACCTCGGAGCAGAATGGCTGCAGTGACAGAGCTCTCCTTCCTGCTGTTTGCTCTCAGCAACTACATCCATGCTCAAGAACGGACCATCCTTCAAAAGGAAGGATGGTTTTACTTCTTCAACCTCCCCGAGAACACCAACTCCTGCCTGATCTCCAGATGTGTTGGTGAGGAGCAGCTTGTCCTGTGGAACACCTCTGACCTCTGGTCCAACAACCCCTCAGTACCTGAATACCTGAAACAACGACTTTACAGCGATGGGAAAACTTCTTCTTACACCATCTTCCCCCTGACCCATTCAGACTCCGGCCGGTACCGAGAGGAGTGTTGGACTGAGGGCAACCTGACGCATGACAACAACTTCACTATTACTGTTTGTTCTAAATCAATAGATGAGAGAGGGAGCCTTAGGCCAGCAAGACTTGGAAGAACAGTGGACGTGCCATGTAAGGGAGCCGCTGATAATCTGGATGTCCAGTGGCTCAAACAGGACTCTAGATATGAGCAAGAAACATGGAACAGAGTTTTTGGGGAAAATACGACATCAGTGATGGACAATGTTAGAGGAAGATACCAAGTGGTGACAAACACATCAGCTCTTCGTGTTTCCAACGTCACAGGAGCAGACATTGGAGAGTACAACTGTCTGGTGATGAACCAACAGCAGTGTGTTAGCAATCACACTGTACTGGTGTTCCTACTGTCTGAGGTAATCTACCACTCAGTGGGAGAGACCGCTGTGTTGCCGTGCTCTATCACTGACTCCACTGATGAACAGCCCCCACGTTGGTCTAATCGGTTCTCCACTGACCTAGGACAACTAAACCAGACTGTTCCTTCAGTAGACCAAAACTACTCGCTGGTGTTTTCATCTCTAATGTTAAATCACACAGGTTGGTACACCTGTAAAGCCTCTATCATATTGCAAGCGTATTCTCTGTATGTGTGCCCCAAATTTGGTCCCCCTGCTGTAGAGCTGTTCTCAGAGGGAGAAGAAGTCACTCTCAGATGCAGAGATAGGGGAAAGCGTAGGTGGCATGGTTGGTTTATCAAATCGCACCGAACAGAGGGAAGAATCTTTAGTGTAGAGTCTGATCAGAGCATGAACAGAGTGAGCTGGTACTATGATAATGGGAGCCTGGTTATCTCTAATATCTCAGTGGGAGACGCAGGGGAGTACTGGTGTGTAGTTACTGACCCACGTGTTGATTATCAGTGTCTGTTAACAGAGAGAACTGTGTTAGTGTACATGGAGCCCTTTGGGATTTACTCCACCTTCTTCAAAGTGCGATGCTCAGTGCTCAGTGTCCTGCTGCTGATGCTCTGTGCTGCTGTAGTCGCTGTGAACCTGAGGACACGGAGAGGAGCGCAGCTTTCAGCTCACACACACACTTAATATGCATATATGATCATTTCATCATTGGCTTTAATACAGCCTGGTATACACTGGCTTTAATACAGCCTGGTATACACTGGCTTTAAAACAAGGGATGGGACACATTCATGCAGAGAAAACATTTAAACTTGAACACAAAAGACAAAAACAACAAACAGAAATGATGGGAAATGAGACATAAATACCCAATGATTATTATTATAATATAAAATAAATGCCCAATGATTATTATTATAATAATAATAATATAAGTTCTGAATGTTAGAAGGTAACCTAAGTGTGCAGATGTTCCTTTATCGTCTGTATTAGTATGTTGTGTATATATAGATGATGTTATATTTTATATATATTGAGTTAGGTGATCTTTTCTTGAATGTGTGTGTGTGTGTGTGTATGTGTGCGTGTATTTGTTTGTGTGTCTGTGTGTGTGTGTGTGACTGTGTGTGTATCTGTGTGTAGATGTTGTATGTTAACATGTTTTATTTTATTATAAATCTAAAGATGATGTGATGTTGTATATTATATGGAATATTATGAAGGAATTTAGTTGTATCTTGCAGTGTTGTCAGTGTTATAAACTTGTTATTATATCTTGGTCTATATCTATAATCTATCGTCTGTATAATAAACATTATTCATAAACATTAAAACTCGTTCTGACTGTGATTTCTGATTAATTATTATAAGCAACGTATCTCTCGGTTTGTAAAATTAAAAGTTTCTTATGTTAACTTTCAGTAAGTAAAGTTGATTTCTAGAGCACATTTAAACACACATTAATCTGACCAAAGTGCTGAATAAGAGAACATTAAAATGTAATTATCAAAACCAAAAAAAAGATCCCAACGCCAACAACAACAACAACAACAACAACAAGCAGTTCCCATTATTTTATATATAATATATATATATATCATTATAAAGTTAATGAAATAAAAGGTGTTGTACTTTGTCTCAGGTACAGCTCTGAGTCTCTCCCTTTGCTTCCGTTTACCTCACCACTGAGTCTCACTTCATGTCCCGCCCACAACACTATCTGATTGGTAGATGTTAGACCAGTATCAGCCAATCAACACTCACCACTGAGTCTCTCTTCATGTCCCGCCCACAACACTATCTGGTTGGTAGATGTTAGACGAGTATCAGCCAATTAGCACTCACCACTGAGTCTCACTTCATGTCCCGCCCACAACACTATCTGATTGGTAGATGTTAGACCAGTATCAGCCAATCAACACTCACCACTGAGTCTCTCTTCATGTCCCGCCCACAACACTATCTGGTTGGTAGATGTTAGACGTGTATCAGCCAATCAACACCCACCATGACATGCAGCAGCCTCAAGCAGAAGGGTCTCCGGCTCCGGGCCAGTCCCCCTAAATCTATAGCGCTCCTTTAATGAGTCCTTTAGGAAACTCTAATACCTAAACAGGCAGAAACAGACCATAATAACTTCAAGTTCAAGTGTATTATTATTATTATTGTTATGTGAATTTAAAAGTACAAAGTACAAAGAGAATACAATGAAATGTGGTTTGCTCTGGCCCTATCTTCTCATGAAAACTATCAATATAATTTGAATAAAATATAATAAAATGACCTGTACAATATAATATGTCTAGCAAGATACACACACACACACACACACAAATACACACACACACACACACACACAGACACACACACACAATTACACACAACACGCACACACACACAACACACACACACACATACATACATACACATACGCTCACGTACACAGACACAAACACACACACACACACACATAGACACAAACACAAACAGCGACACACACACACACACACACACACACACATAGACACACACATACATACAGACACACACATATACACACACACAAACAGCGACACACACACACACACACACACAGACACACACATACATACAAACACACACATAGACACAAACACAAACAGCGACACACACACAAACACACACATAGACACACACGTACATACAGACACACACATATACACACACACAAACACACTTACACAGACACCCCTCTCTCTCCTCTCTGAATAATGTGTGTATGACGTCAGCCTCTGTGGTTTTAGAGTCATGCAAACGCGTCTCAATGAAAATCACTGCACTATGTCACATTCACTAACTCAGTAACACTAAGCACTTTGTTGTTCAAATATCACCCACACATTCCCAATCCCCCACTCTAAACACAAACAATCACGCACACACATCACTCGCCAAAATGGCAACTGGACCCTTATCCAACTGGACCCCTATCCAACTGGACCCCTATCCAACTGGACCCTTATCCAACTGGACCCTTATCCAACTGGATCCCTATCCAACTGGACCTTTATCCAACTGGATCCCTATCCAACTGGACCCCTATCCAACAGGACCCCTATCCAACTGGACCCTTATCCAACTGGACCCCTATCCAACAGGACCCCTATCCAACTGGACCCCTATCCAACTGGACCCTTATCCAACTGGATCCCTATCCAACTGGACCCCTATCCAACTGGACCCTTATCCAACTGGACCCCTATCCAACTGGACCCCTATCCAACTGGACCCCTATCCAACTGGACCCTTATCCAACTGGATCCCTATCCAACTGGACCCCTTTCCAACTGGACCCTTATCCAACTGGATCCCTATCCAACTGGACCCCTATCCAACTGGACCCCTATCCAACTGGACCCCTATCTAACTGGACCCCTATCCAACTGGACCCCTATCTAACTGGACCCCTATCCAACTGGACCCCTATCCAACGAAGAAAGGAAAAAGATCGGGACTTCAACATTTGCACCAGAAAAAACAATCAATGGTAGAAAAAAAAACCATGTGTGTGTGTGTGTGTGTGTGTGTCTGTCTGTGTGTGTATGTGTGCATGTCTGTGTTTGTATGTATAAGTGTGTGTGTTTCTGTGTGTGTTTCTGTGTGTGTCTCTGTGTGTTTCTGTGTGTGTGTGTCTCTATGTGTGTGTGTGTGTGTGTGTGTGTCTGTGTGTGTGTGTGTATCTGTGTGTGTGTATGTGTGTGTGTGTCTGTGTGTGTGTGTGTGTCTCTGTGTGTGTGCGTGTGTGTTTCTGTGTGTGTGTGTGTGTGTGTGTATGTGTGTGTGTGTGTGTGTCTGTGTGTGTGTGTCTGTTTGTGTGTGTGTCTCTGTTTGAGTCATTTTGTACCCACCACTTTTTTGTGCCTATGGAAAAAGCTTAACGTGGTTTAATGTACCTAAACAATGATCAATGATCACCACATTTCTCTCTCATATTGGTCCTCATAACCACTGAAAACTGTCAAAAATTTGTTGATGATTGATCATTGTTTGTGTCTCTTTGTGTGTGTGTGTTTGTGTCTCTTTGTGTGTGTGTGTGTTTGTGTGTGTTTGTGTGTGTGTGTGTGTGTATGTGTCTCTTTGTGTGTGTGTTTCTCTTTGTGTGTCTGTCTTTTGTGTGTGTCTGTGTGTCTCAAGCTCCCCTCTATTTATCGGAGCTCCTAGAGCAATACACTCCTTCCAGGGATCTTAGGTCAGGGACACAGAAACTTTTATCCATACCACGGTACAGGTTAAAACACAGGGGTTATCGTGCCTTTGCCATTGCTGGCCCGACACTATGGAATAGCTTGCCCTTTCATATTCGCTCTGCTTCTGACTTGTCAGTTTTCAAGTCACTCTTGAAAACACACTTCTATTCAATTGCTTTTAATAGTGTTTAATTTGTTTTTAAATTTTTCTTGTTTTGTCTGTCGTGTGATATTCTATTGCTCTGTAAAGCACATTGGTCAGCCTGTCTGTATAAATAGTGCTGTATAAATAAACTTTGACTTGACTTGACTTGACTTGTGTGTGTAAGTGTGTGTCTGTGTGTGTATCTGTGTTTGTGTGTGTGTGTTATTGTGTGTGTGTGTGTGTGTGTGTTTGTGTGTGTGTTTCTGTACATTTTAGCAGAGGTGTCAAGTAACGAAGTAAAAATACTTCGTTACCTTACTTAAGTAGAAATTTTGGGTATCTATACTTTACTGAAGTAATTATTTTACAGCATACTTTTTACTTCTACTCCTTACATTTTCACGCAATTATCTGTACTTTCTACTCCTTACATTTTAAAAATAGCCTCGTTACTCCTATTTCAGTTCGGCTTGTTTTCATTCCAGCTCGTCAGTCATCGTTCAAAAAAACACACAAAAAAACCTCTCCAGATCGCTCCATCCGGAGAGAGTGAATTTGATTGTGGTTGGATGAGAAGTATAAACATAGCTTTTCCGACACCCTATTGGTTTGTACGCGATCCGTAACACCTGTACAGACCCGGTGCTAATATATGTCAATGGTGCTAATACGCCACCGGTGCCATAATGTTATCTACCGGACTAAATAGCAACACGGATTTCGGTGCCTTATTTCGGTGCCACTTAAATGCCTGCGCGATGCTCCGAAAACGGACGTAAGAGGGAACTGAACATCGCCGCACGTCAACGCTACAGTTGGAAGCAGGTTAGCCTAGCGTTAGCTAGCAGCTGGAGTAAACATGATAAAATGCTGAGAGCTAAACGGTGTAAAAGTGTGTCTGTATTTCACTGGAGAGGAGTCTAACACCAGACTGTAGCTGCCGTTGTCTGAAAAACACAGAAGAGATGTAGCCTATGTGTCACCTTTTTCAGCCCTTCTGAGTTTGCAGGTATGATTTTAATATACTGTAACATTATTATAGTCATATGATTTTGTCCCCGCGTTTTAGAGTTAAGCTGTTGTCCTTAATGGCATTCCCCCCCCTTACATCAGGGGTCTTGAACGTTTTTTAAGCCAAGGACCCCTTAACTTAAAGTGAGATGTAGTAGGGACCCCCTACATATTGTATGAAATTAAGTTGCATATTAAACTGGGCCTACAATAACTGTTAGGGTAACCTAAAGCCTTCTTACATACCTTTTTTCATAAGCTATTAAAATATTAATTGTTGGCATGATTTTATAAATCATATTTTAATGTTACATATGTGGCACAGTAAATCTAGGATTAACTGTATCTGTGGGCTGATATCTCAGTGACTACCTTACCTATAGGCCAGTTAGCCTATCATCAGTGGGAATTTATATTTGCTAATAATATGTTGGAATTATCTTAAGGCATTTTATTTTTATTTTTTTTAAAGACTCAAAAATGTACAATAATTTGGAGGCCCCCCTGCAATGACTCTGAGGACCCCTGAAGATCTCTGCCTTACATTACTTTTACTTTTATACTTTAAGTAGTTTTAAAACCAGTACTTTTACACTTTTACTTAAGTAAAAAGCTTGAGTTGATACTTCAACTTCTACAAAAGTCTTTTCAAACCCTAGTATCTATACTTCTACTTGAGTAATGAATGTGAATACTTTTGACACCTCTGCATTTTAGCAGAGGTGTTAATTTCCATACAGGTTTAGTGGCTTGACCGTGTATGAATGTGTGCTTCTTTTACGATAAATATTTTACAATATCTTGGCACTGCATTTACTCTTGCCCGACTACCAGATTGTTGTAACTGTTCTATTATTTGCCTTCACCCACTTAGTCATTATATCCACATTACTGATGATTATTTACTGAATCTAAACTCTCATTTTGTGAAAGCACCAATAGTCAACCCAACAATATTGCCGCAATATCGACATCAATTTATTTGGTCAAAAATATCGTGATATTTAGATTTTCTTCATATAACCCAGCTATAGTAAGTACCAATATTTGTAGCTGGTGGTGGGACCTTGCTGCTGTTCTGCCTACTCTGTGTGGATGTACCTCATGTGGTTTTGCAAGGGGTTCTGCATGCTGCATGTGTTGCGCTCTGTCTGTGTGCTGTGGTGTTCTTTTACTTTGGTTTGCATGACATTTCTTTTATGTAATTCCACATAATTTACCAATCATTTAGGACATTCAGGACATTTAGCGTGTATAGAGCCAGCATATCTCCACCAGACTCCATGTAAATAATCAGGACTTTTAGCGTGTATAGAGCCAGCATATCTCCACCAGACTCCATGTAAATAATCAGGACTTTTAGCGTGTATAGAGCCAGCATATCTCCACCAGACTCCATGTAAATAATCAGGACTTTTAGCGTGTATAGAGCCAGCATATCTCCACATGTAAATGGGTGAATTAAGGGTTTATTTCAACCAAACCAGAGTGGTGATTGTTGGAACAGTGGAAAGATGAACCAAGACGGCTTTTGATAGTTTTATTTAGTTTCTGTCAACTTTAAATGAAGTGTGTTTTACCATGATAAAAGTCCTGATTATTTACATGGAGTCTACATTGGTCCGTGTGTCTGCAGGTTTGAGTGTCTCAGTCTGTGGCGGGCTCATGAAGTGGTTCTGGATCAGCGTCCGTTCATCCGGCCCAACGCAGGGTTCTGGCGACAGCTGATGGAGTACGAGCGCTCGCTGTTCGGCAGCAACAGCGTCCGGATGGCGAGGACGTCTGCTGGCGTTCTGCCTGAAGCTCTGCAGGACGACGCCGAGACCGCGTACTGCCTCAACATCTGACTCAGCAAAACACCACGCTCACAACGTCATGACTCAGCAAACCACCACGGTCACAACGTCATGACTCAGCAAACCACCACGGTCACAACGTCATGACTCAGCAAAACACCACGCTCACAACGTCATGACTCAGCAAACCACCACGGTCACAACGTCATGACTCCGCAAACCACCACGGTCATAGGACCGACTTTTAAATGAGGTTTTATCTCAGTAAGATGGCCCTATCCCTTGGGGCGGCCTCAAGCTCACCCAGTAAGAGCGTTCCTCTCCCTCTCTGTCTGTCTGTCCCCCATATCTGAATCAGAGAAGGGAACAGATGCTGATTGGTTCGGCACCAAAACCACTCAGTTGATGTATTTTTTTTTTGGGACACTTTTGATTTTTTTTTGGACAAGTTTGATATTTTTTTGTGTGAAGTTTTGGTGCTTTTTTAGACATTTTAGACTATATTAAAAAATAAAAAAAACTTGCTTCATTTGTATATACAGTACAGGCCAAAAGTTTGGACAGACCTTCTCATTCAATGTGTTTTTTTATTTATTTTCATGACTATTTACATTTTAGATTCTCACTGAAGGCATCAAAACTATGAATGAACACATATGTAATGATGTACTTAACAAAAAAGTGTGAAATAACTGAAAACATGTCTTATATTTTAGATTCTTCAAAGTAGCCGCCCTTTGCTTTTTTATTAATAAGGGAAAATATTCCACTAATTAACCCTGACAAAGCACACCTGTGAAGGTAAAACCATTTCAGGTGACTACCTCATGAAGCTCATTGAGAGAACACCAAGGGTTTGCAGAGTTACCAAAAAAAATCATATATGTTACTTGTGCAGAGCGTTGGATGGATCTGGTCCATCCAACGCTCTGCACAAGTAACATATATGATCAGTTGACTACTTAATTGAATTTGGGTTTTTTAATTCAATTTTATAGCATTTGGAAAGAAAAGAAAAGCAAAGAAAGAATCGACAAAGACATCGGAAAAAGTGACAAAAATGTCGAGAAGTGACAAAAAAAAAGCCGGACAAAGCTTCAAAAACATTGGGGAAAAGTGTGTGTCTATGTGTGTGTGTGTGTGTGTGTGTTGTCTGTGTGTGTGTGTCTGTGTGTGTATATATGTGTGTGTGTGTGTGTGTGTGATGCCACTACTTCCATTTGTTAACATCTAAATCATCAGAGAAACTAAAGAAACATGGGAGAGAGAGCCAGTTCATAGTGCTTGTGTTTTACCTTTTGTTATGGTTTTATTTGCATGGCTGGTTGTGTGTGCAGTATATTTAGTTTGTCTCATCCCTACGTTGTATATTATAGATTTATGATTCCACCTGACCTCCTATTGTCTCCTCATGTAATCCAGAACTCAAGGAGCCCCATAACACTGCTGAGTTCTCCCCAGTAGAGAAATATATTGAACACTGAACAGAACTTCATGGTGAGTGCTGATTGGCTGTTACTCGCCTAACATCTACCAACCAGATAGTGTTGTGGGCGGGACATGAAGTGAGACTCAGTGGTGAGTGTTGATTGGCTGATACTCGTCTAACATCTACCAACCAGATAGTGTTGTGGGCGGGACATTAAGTGAGACTCAGTGGTGAGTGTTGATTGGCTGATACTCGACTAACATCTACCAACCAGATAGTGTTGTGGGCGGGACATTAAGTGAGACTCAGTGGTGAGTGTTGATTGGCTGATACTGGTCTAACATCTACCAACCAGATAGTGTTGTGGGCGGGACATGAAGTGAGACTCAGTGGTGAGGTAAACGGGAGCAGAGGGAGAGACTCAGAGCTGTAGCTGAGACAAAGTAGAACACCTTTTATTTAATTAACTTTATAATAAAACACAGATACAGATCATCTGCAAACTGCCAAATATGGGACAGAGCCTTTCCAGCTGCTGCTCCACGACGGTGGAAGCTGCTGCCTTCACATATCAGATGTGCTCCCTCCATTTCTGTTTTTATATCTCAGATAAAGACCCATTATAACTCTCTAATCTCTCAATCTGTTCTCATCATGTCTATCATTCTGGGTTTGGGAACTGCTTCTTTTTGTTGGCGTTGGGATCTTTTGGGTTTTGATTTACATTTTAATGTTCTTTTATTCAGCACTTTGGTCAGATTAATGTGTGTTTAAATGTGCTCTAGAAACCAACTTTACTTACTGAAAGTTAACATGAGAAACATTTTACAGACCCAGAGATATGTTGCTTATAATAATTAATCAGAAATCACAATCAGAACAAGTTTTAATGTTTATGAATAATGTTTATTACACAGACGATAGATCATAGGTATAGACCAAGATATAATAACAAGTTTATAACACTGACAACACTGCAAGATACAACTATTATAAATGCATTAAAAACAATTCATATTACTTCATATATAATTTACAACATCACATCATCTTTAGATTTAAAATACAACATCTGGAACACACACACAGACACAGACACAGACACAGACACACACACACACGCACACGCACACACACACACACACACACACAAGCTCTTAGGTGACAGTAATGTAAAAAGTGAATATCCAACATGTTCAACTATTAAACCAATTTCCCCCCCTTATAATCACATCCACAACAACATCAAGCAAACATCAACTAACTCAATATACAATATATACAATACAATATGATATATATATATATATATATATATAGTGTATATCAGGCTGTATTAAAGCCAATGGTGAAATGATCATATATGCATATTGAGTGTGTGTGTGAGCTGAAAGCTGCGCTCCTCTCCGTGTCCTCAGGTTCACAGCGACTACAGCAGCACAGAGCATCAGCAGCAGGACACTGAGCACTGAGCATCGCACTTTGAAGAAGGTGGAGTAAATCCCAAAGGGCTCCATGTACACTAACACAGTTCTGCTGCTTGACACACACTGATCATCATCAAATGGGTCCATAACTACACACCAGTACTCCCCTGCGTCTCCCACTGAGATATTAGAGATAACCAGGTTATCATTATCATAGTACCAGCTCACTCTGTTCATGCTCTGATCAGGCCGTACATTAAAGATTCTTCCCTCTGTTCGGTGTGACTTGATAAACCACTGATGCCCCTTACCCTTTCCCCAATCTCTGCATCTGACAGTGACTTCTTCTCCCTCTGAGAAGAGCTCTACAGCAAGGGGGCCAAATTTGGGGCACACAATCAGCCAATACCGTTGCTCTCTCCTAGAGGCTTCACAGTAGTACTGACCTGAGTGATTTAACATTAGAGATGAAAACACCAGCGAGTAGTTTTGGTCTACTGAAGGAACAGTCTGGTTGTGTAGTCCTAGGTCAGTGTGTGAGCGTGTTTTGTGATTAACCTTCCTCCAATGGGGGGGCTGTTCATCAGTGGAGTCAGCAGCAGTGCACGGCAACACAGCGGTCTCTCCCACTGAGTGATAGATCATTTCATCCTGTAGGAACAACTGTACAGTCTCACTGCTAACACACTGCTGTTGGTTCATCACCAGACAGTTGTACCGTGTAACGTCTGTTGCTGTGACATTGGAAACACGAAGAGCTGATGTGTTTGTCACCACTTGGTATCTTCCTCTAACATTGTCCATCACTGATGTCGTCTTGTCCCCAAAAACTCTGTTCCATGTTTCTTGCTCATATCTAGAGTCCCGTTTGAGCCACTGGATATCCAGATTATCAGCTGGTCCCCAACATGGCAGGTCCACTGTTTCTCCAAGTCTTGCTGTGATACCTCTCCGATATATTGTAGAACAAACAGTGATAGTGATGTTGTTGTCATGCGTCACGTTGCCCTCAGTCCAACACTCCTCTCGGTACCGGCCGGAGTCTGAATGGGTCAGGTAACGGATGGTGTAAGAAGAAGTATCCACAACGCTGTCAAGTCGTTGTTTCAGGTGTTGAGGTACTGAGGAGCTGTTGGACCAGAGGTCAGAGGTGTTGGACCAGAGGTCAGAGGTGTTCCACAGGACAAGCTTCTCCTCACCAACAGATCTGGAGATCAGGCAGGAGTTGGCAGGAAGGAGAGCTCTGTGACTGCAGCCATTCTGCTCCGAGGTCGACAAACACTGACACCACTCAGCTCATATACGCTCCACACCAACCCTCATCAGCAGCTGCTCTTTATCTGTTTTTGTCTGTGTGTGTGTGTGTGTGTGTCTGTGTGTGTGTCTATGTTTGTGTGTGTTTGTCTCTGTGTGTGTGCCTGTGTGTGTGTTTCTGTGTGCGTGTGTCTGTGTCTCTGTGAGTGTGTCTGTGTGTGTGTGTTTTTGTGAGTGTGTGTGAGTGAGTGTGAGTGCGTCTGTGTGTGGGTGTGTGTATGTGTGTGTGTGTGTTTCTGTGTGTGTTTGTGTGTGTGTGTGTGTGTGTGTGTGTGTCTGTGTCTTGTGTGTGTCTGTGTGTGTTTGTGTGTCTGGCAACCGGAGGGTTGCTGGTACGGAGGTGGACTGGTAGCTGGAGAGGTGGCAGTTCACCTTCTGGAGTGTGTGTGCGTGTGAGTGGGTAGTTCTGCCAACTCGTTACTGATGATTGAGATATATAATTGATATATACTTTATATATAAAGTAATGTGTGTGTATGCAGAAACCAAAAAGGAAAGTCCAAGGCACTCTCTTTAGAAAAATACAAAGCCTTTATTTATGGCTAAGTCATCATTAATCTTAAAGTGCTCCGACGCGTTTCGGCATACAAGCCTTCGTCAGGGAGTCAATCAATTTCCAAAACAGGAAGATACCTTCTTATAAGCTTTCAAACAGACCAATCAAAAAAGCAATCAAGAAACACAACCAATGAAAAGCCTTCATTTTGGTAGAGGAAGGTTCAGAGTTGTAGGCTGTCAATCAATTAAAAAATTTAATCTAATTTATTACATATTCTGTGATTAATTAATCTAACCCCTTAACGCCGACTGTCGCTAATTTGCATCAAACCATTCTGACTGCAGGCGAGATAGCGTGTGTATTCCCCCAATGCCGGTTTGTTTACATGTGATACATACCTCAGAACCTTTTGCATGCACTGGTTTCTGGTAGGACCGGTCGGAGTGGGAGATACATCCGGTTCATGCGAAATTAAACCTAACCCTAACCCTGCCCCTAACCCTAAAGAAACTACTGTCAATGTTAGGGAGTAGGAGAGTGTTTTCTTTCTTGCCGTTGTCAAGATCCATGTATTTGTCAATTACAGTTTAGAAGTTCTAACAACTCTGTTTTATTGATTTTACCATTTTGTAAAGAATTTTACCATAATGCCTGTTGTCGCTAATTTGCATCATACCTAAATTTATATCTATTCTATTTTGTTTATATAATTGTGAATAAATTCAGGAGTCAAGCGGTTAAATTAATCGCATACATAATTTTTGCTGTGAAAGTATTAAATATTTTAATTCAAATGAATCAATGAATAATCAACATTAGTGACATTAAAGTTAAAAAACTTTGAACTTTCACTGTTCAAATAATATGACCTAATATCCTGAGGAAATAAATTAAAATTTGCTTCAGGAATAGAGTTGGGTATCGTTTTTTTTTTTCCAATACCGGTGCTAAAGCCGTACTTTAAAAACGGTACCGGTGCCTTAACGGTGCCTGAACCGGTACTTTTTAAGAAAGTAAAAAAAAAGAAGGGTACTAAACAACTGTCGGCAACATTAAAGAAGGGCTTGTTTATTGCTAAGGCCATATGGTCAAAATGAAATGATTTAATAATAATGTAATAACTACAACTGATAAAAATAACTTATTTCACCAGTAAATTGCTGTTGAACGACAAGAACAACCACCAGATGGGAAAAGGGATTTAACAATGACTTTGAATGCACCACGAGGCTGTAGGTTACCAGTTTCATTGCACCATCTGTGTTTTTCCGACAATGGCAGCTGCAGATTGTAATGTCCCGGTGTTGGAATCCTCTACAGTGATCTACAGGAACCCTTTACACTATTTAGCGTAAGCTGTCAGCATTGTAACAACGTTAGTGGCTGTCGAGTGTAGTGTTAACTAGTGCCACGTGCAGCTATGTTTCTGTTTCCTGTAACGTCTGTTACAGAGCATCAGAGAGAAGTGCTGGCATATCATTGGCACTGGATTGAGGCGCTGAAATCCCTGTTGCTATTCGGTCCGGTAGATACCGGTCGTTAAGGCAACCACTTGTTTCGGTACCCAATCCTATTCAGGAAGAAGATTTTTATAAGTAAATGTTCCAATCAAAGATCCAGGCAGCACATTCTAGTCTCCCTCCTTCATTTTACAGTCGAATGGTGGCTAGAACGGCTCCGGGTCAAAGGTCAATATGGAATGGATTGATCTGCGCAATTTTTTTTAACGGGATATTTTTTCTCAGGTTAATTAATTGAAATTACCGAGTTATTTTGACAACCCTAATATATATATACTGCTATATAATGCTCAGTGGCCAGCAGATCAGACTGTGGTTGTACTGGACAGCTTCAAGGTATGAATGTGGAACTATGTGAATGTGACAGATCACCGTTGCAAATAAGAACATATATATGCATATATATTATATATATACATATATTTGTACCACATTTTTCAGTAGTATTCTCTCTATTACTGCAGTACTTTTACAGGGATGTATTTATATGTAGTACCATAATGTATCACCTATTTTGTACTACAATATGTAATGAGTGTACGAACGATGACCCAGTGAAACTATGGGTAGCTTGTGTGTCTGTGATCTAAAGTAATGTTTCAGCGGTATTTCACAATTTTCTTAACCAATGATTGTGCAAGATTTATTTAAAGATATGAATGCACAATGCAATGTTTTGAACATTGGACATCCTGTGTGATGTGATGACTGTTTTGAGTTTTGAAAAATTACATTAAAGTTCTGAAATTAGTAGCAAAGTGATTTAAAAAACTGCAACAAACATGACCTCTTTATCTCATCAGAGGAAACTTTGCAGCATCAGCTCTCTATCCAGTAATCAATGTCCTCTACATGACTCTAAAACCACAGAGGCTGACGTGACTTCATACACCCATTATTCAGAGAGGAGAGAGTGGGGAGGGGGGGGGGATTGTGTGTGTCTGTGTATGTGTGTGTCTCTCTGTGTGTGTGTCTATGTGTGTGTATCTGTGTGTGTCACGTATATGTGTGTATATGTGCATGCATGTGTGTGTCTGTGTCTCTCTGTGTGTGTGTCTATGTGTGTGTGTGTGTGTGTATGTGTGTGTGTCTGTGTTGTGTGTGTGTGTCTCTCTGTGTTCGTGTATGTCTATGTGTGTCTGTGTGTGTGTGTGTATTTCAGGCCTGTGTGTAGTGTCTGTGTGTGTGTGTGTGTGTATTTCAGGCCTGGGTGTACTGTGTATGTGTGTGTATTTCAGGCCTGTGTGTGTGTGTGTGTGTGTGTGTATTTCAGGCCTGTGTGTGTGTGTGTGTGTATTTCAGGCCCTTGTGTGTGTGTGTATTTCAGGCCTGTGTGTAGTGTGTGTGTGTGTGTGTATTTCAGGCCTGTGTGTGTGTGTGTGTATTTCAGGTGTGTGTGTGTGTGTGTGCGTGTGTGTGTGTGTGTATTTCAGGCTTGTGTGTGTGTGTGTGAGTACTTCAGGCCTGTGTGTGTGTGTGTGTGTATTTCTGGCCTGTGTGTATGTGTGTGTGTATTTCAGGCCTGTGTGTGTGTGTGTGTATTTCAGGCCTGTGTGTGTGTGTGTGTGTGTATTTCTGGCCTGTGTGTATGTGTGTGTGTATTTCAGGCCTGTGTGTGTGTGTGTATTGGGCCCTTGGTGTGTGTGTGTGTGTATTTCAGGCCTGTGTGTAGTGTCTGTGTGTGTATTTCAGGCCTGTGTGTGTGTGTGTGTATTTCAGGTGTGCGTGTGTGTGCGTGTGTGTGTATTTCAGGCTTGTGTGTGTGTGTGTGTATACTTCAGGCCTGTTGTGTGTGTGTGTGTATTTCTGGCCTGTGTGTATGTGTGTGTGTATTTCAGGCCTGTGTGTGTATGTGTGTATTTCTGGCCTATGTGTGTGTGTATTTCAGGCCTCTGTGTGTGTGTGTTTCTGGACTGTGTGTATGTGTGTGTGTATTTCAGGCCTGTGTGTGTGTGTATTACAGGCCTGTATGTGTGTGTGTGTGTGTATTTCTGGCCTGTGTGTGTGTAGTGTGTAATAACAACAGAGTGTAAATTGTAATTTCCCCATTGGGGATCAATACAGAGTATAAATTAAAATTAAATTAAATTTGTGTGAATAATATAATATAGCCTACTCAACTTGTTATAAAGTTTTGTTTCTTTTGGTAGGCTGTATAAAGTTTTTTCTTTATTTTTCACACTTTTTTTTAAATGTTTGTGTAAAAGTTATTTAGTTTTTGGGACTTTGTTCTTGCGTGTTTTTCGCTGCTTTTCCCACTTTTAAAAAAATTATTTTTTTAATTACTTTTGAGTGTATTTTTTTAACTGTTTTGGTTCCTATTATGAAGTTTTCGTTGCTTTCAAAACTTTTTTATCATTTTTTAATTACAGATTTTTTTACTTTTGTGTCACATTTTTTACTTTTCTTTTCGTTTTCTCGTTACATTTCTGAAGCTTTTGTCTACTTTTTTGTCCCCTCTGTTCAGACCGGGTCATGGCGGTGTCTCAGGTTCTGTACCTCAGCGGGTTGGACTGTGTGTCTATGTGTGTGTTTGTGTGTGTATCTGTGTGTGAGTGTGTGTGTGTGTGTGTATATACATGTCTGTATATGCATGTGTTTATACATGTATACATGTGTGTATATGTGTATGCATTTGTGTGTCTGTGTGTGTGTGTCTGTGTGTGTCACATATACATGTGTGTACTGTATGTGTGTATGCATGTGTGTATATGTGTATGCATTTGTGTGTTTGTGTGTGTGTGTCTGTGTGTGTGTGTGTGTGTGAGTGTGTCACGTATACATGTGTGTATATGTGTATGCATTTGTGTGTCTGTTTGTGTGTGTGTGTATGTCTCTCTGTATGTGTGTGTCTATGTGTCTGTGTGTGTCTCTTTGTGTGTGTGTGTATCTGTGTGTGTGTCTCTCTGTCTCAGTGTGTGTGTTTGTGTAAGTGTGTGTGTGTGTGTCTGTGTGTGTCTGTGTGTGGTGTGTCTGTGTGTGTCTGTGTTTGTTTGTCTGTGTGTGTGTGTGTGTGTGTGTGTGTGTGTGTGTGTGTCACGTATACATGTGTGTATATGTGTATGCATTTGTGTGTCTATATCTGTGTGTGTGTGTATGTCTGTGTGTGTATGCATGTGTGTATGCATTTTTTTTTCTGTGTGTGTGCATCTCTCTGTGTGTGTGTGTCTATGTGTGTCTTTGTGTGTGTGTGTGTGTCTGTGTGTGTGTGTGTGTGTGTGTGTATCTGTCCGTGTGTCTGTGTGTGTCACATATACATGTGTGGTATGGGTATGCATGTGTGTATATGTGTATGCATTAGTGTGTCTGTGTTTGTGTCTGTGTGTGTATGTCTGTGTGTGTATGCATGTGTATATGTATATGCATTTGTGTGTCTGTGTGTGTGCATCTCTCTGTGTGTGTGTCTCTGTGTGTGTGTGTGTGAGTGTGTGTGTGTGTATATGTGTATACATGTGTGTATATGTGTCTGTTTGTGTGTGTGTGTCTGTGTTTGTTTGTCTTTGTGTGTCTGTTTGTTTGTCTGTGTGTGTGTGTCTGTGTGTTTGTCTATGTGTGTGTTTGCGTGTGTCTCTCTGTGTGTGTGTGTGTGTCTCTGTGTCTGTGTGTGTGAGTGTGAGTGTGTCTGTGTGTGTCTGTGTTTGTTTGTCTTTGTGTGTCTGTTTGTTTGTCTGTGTGTGTGTGTCTGTGTGTGTTTGCGTGTGTCTCTCTGTGTGTGTGTGTGTCTTGTGTCTGTGTGTGTGAGTGTGAGTGTGTCTATGTGTGTGTCTATGTGTGTGTTTGCGTGTGTGTCTCTCTCTGTGTGTGTGCTTCTGTGTGTGTGTCTATGTGTGTGTTTGCATGTGTGTGTCTCTCTGTGTGTGTGTCTGTGTGTGTTTGTGTGTGTGTGTCTCTCTCTGTGTGTGTGCGCTTCTGTGTGTGTGTCTATGTGTGTGTTTGCGTGTGAGTGTGTCTCTGTGTGTGTGTCTGTGTGTGTGAGTGTGTGTGAGTGTGTGTGTGTCACATATACATGTGTGTATATGTGTATACTTGTGTGTATATGTGTATGCATTTGTGTGTCTGTTTGTGTGTGTCTCTCTGTGTGTGTGTGTGTGTTTGTTTTTTGTTTGTGTGTTTGTGTCTCTCTGTTGTGTGTGTTTTTTTTTTTTTTTTTTTGTTTGGGGGGGTGTGTCTCTGTGTGTGTGTGTCTATGTGTCTCTGTGTTTGTCTGTATGTGTGTGTGTGTGGCTGTGTGTGTGTCTCTGTGTGTGTCACGGATACATGTATGTATATGTGTATGCATGTGTGTATATGTGTATGCATTTGTGTGTCTGTGTGTGTGTCTATGAGTGTGTTTGCGCGTGTGTGTGTGTCTCTGTTTGTGTGTGTGTGTGTGTGTCACATTGAATTGCGTTTTATAAGTGTAGGAATGCGGCTATCACATCCAGCTTACTAAACAGGCATATAATGGTGTGTTCTTTTTATTCCAACTGGCTGAATGTGTACCTGAACAAGCAGATAGATTATTGTATTGGTAGTCCCGAACTGCATACTACAAAAATCTAACCGCGGTCTAAGCTACCACGAGCTAATTTTAGCTAACGTTAGTTAGCATGTCAAACGGGGCTGTCAGTCTTTAAACAGCTCTGGAGCTAGTA
This sequence comes from Perca fluviatilis, assembly GCF_010015445.1. Classification (NCBI taxonomy): domain Eukaryota; kingdom Metazoa; phylum Chordata; class Actinopteri; order Perciformes; family Percidae; genus Perca; species Perca fluviatilis. The sequence goes on from NC_053113.1 coordinate 7,487,729, forward strand.
AATCAGCACCTAGGAGAATGTAAAGTCGCACGTCAATGTTAAAATAGCAAGGTGACCAGTAAAACTACAGCAGACGACTACCCTTGGCTAATTACAATAATAACTTACTTTACGATGCTTCTTCAGGTTGGAAGTGGAGTGATTTGGACGCTGAAAGGAGGTAAGTTGCTGGCAAGCACAGGCTGCACGGCACATAGCTACAGTGCCTTGCGAAAGTATTCGGCCCCCTTGAACGTTTCGACCTTTTGCCACATTTCAGGCCTCAAACATAAAGATATAAAACTGTAATTTTTTGTGAAGAATCAACAACAAGTGGGTCCCAATTATGAAGTGGAACGAAATTCATTGGCTATTTCAAACTTTTTTAACAAATGAAAAACTGAAAAGTGGGCGTGCAAAATTATTCAGCCCCTTACTTTTTCAGTGCAGCAAACTCTCTCCAGAAGTTCAGTGAGGATCTCTGAATGATCCAATGTTGACCTAAATGACTAATGATGATAAATAGAATCCAGCTGTGTGTAATCAAGTCTCATTATAAATGCACCTGCTCTGTGATAGTCTCAGAGGTCCGTGTAAAGCGCCAGAGAGCATCATGAAAAACAAAAGGAACACACCAGGCAGGTCCGAGATACTGTTGTGGGGAAGTTTAAAGCGGGTTTGGATACAAAAAGATTTCCCAAGCTTTAAACATCCCAAGGAGCACTGTGCAAGCGATAATATTGAAATGGAAGGAGTATCAGACCACTACAAATCTACGAAGACCCGGCCGTCCCTCTAAACTTTCAGCTCATACAATGAGAAGACTGATCAGAGATGCAGCCAAGAGGCCCATGATCACTCTGGATGAACTGCAGAGATCTACAGCTGAGGTGGGAGACTCTGTCCATAGGACAACAATCAGTCGTATACTGCACAAATCTGGCCTTTATGGAAGAGTGGCAAGAAGAAAGCCATTTCTTAAAGATATCCATAAAAGTGTCGTTTAAAGTTTGCCAAAAGCCACCTGGGAGACACACCAAACATGTGGAAGAAGGTGCTGTGGTCAGATGAAACCAAAATCGAACTTTTGGCAACAATGCAAAACGTTATGTTTGGCGTAAACGCAACACAGCTCATCACCCTGAACACACCATCCCCACTGTCAAACATGGTGGTGGCAGCATCATGGTTTGGGCCTGCTTTTCTTCAGCAGGGACAGGGAAGATGGTTAAAATTGATGCGAAGATGGATGGAGCCAAATACAGGACCATTCTGGAAGAAAACCTGATGGAGTCTGCAAAAGACCTGAGACTGGGACGGAGATTTGTCTTCCAACAAGACAATGAACCAAAACATAAAGCAAAATCTACAATGGAATGGTTCACAAATAAATATATCCAGGTGTTAGAATGGCCAAGTCAAAGTCCAGACCTGAATCCAATCGAGAATCTGTGGAAAGAACTGAAAACTGCTGTTCACAAACGCTCTCCATCCAACCTCACTGAGCTCGAGCTGTTTTGCAAGGAGGAATGGGCAAAAATGTCAGTCTCTCGATGTGCAAAACTGATAGAGACATACCCCAAGCGACTTACAGCTGTAATCGCAGCAAAAGGTGGCGCTACAAAGTATTAACTTAAGGGGGCTGAATAATTTTGCACGCCCAATATTTCAGTTTTTTATTTGTTTAAAAGGTTTGAAATATCCAATAAATTTCGTTCCACTTCATGATTGTGTCCCACTTGTTGTTGATTCTTCACAAAAAATTACAGTTTTATATCTTTATGTTGGAGGCCTGAAATGTGGCAAAAGGTCGAAAAGTTCAAGGGGGCCGAATACTTTCGCAAGGCACTGTATATGTATGTAGAGAAGTATCGTCATGTAATCCATTGATTTTAACAATGTAACTGTATTCTAAATACCAACAATTTAAATTGTAACTGTAACTGAATACAGTTACTCATAATTTGTATTCTGAATACGTAACGCCGTTACATGTATTTCGTTACTCCCCAACACTGTGTATATGTGTATGCATGTGTGTCTGTGTGTGTGTCTATGTGCGTCTCTCTGTGTGTGTGTGTGTGTCTCTTGTGTGTGTGTCTGTGTGTGTTTGCGTGTGTGTGTGTCTCTGTGTGTGTGTGTGTCACATATACATATTGGTTTTTGTGTATGCATGTGTGAATATTTATATATATGCATGTATATGTGTATGCATTTGTGTGTCTGTTTGTGTGTCTGTGTGTATCTCTCTCTCAGTGTGTGTGTGTGTGTGTGTTTTTATAAAAAAAACAGTTACTTTACATGAAAGATGAGTTGGGAGTGTTGTTCTGAGAGTTCTGGGACACAGATAATATCACCATAGCAACTAAACAAACTTTAACAAACACGACTTCTTTATCTCATCATTAGAGGAAACTTTGCAGCATCAGCTCTGTATCCAGTAATCAATGTCCTCTACATGACTCTAACACTACAGAGGCTGACGTGACTTCATGCACACATTATTCAGAGACGAGAGAGAGGGGCGGGTGGTGTGTGTGTGTCTGTGTGTGTGTCTTTTTGTATACTTTTGTGCCTAATATAATAAAGCCTACTGAACCCTCCTGTTGACCTCAGGTCTAATCTGAAAATCTAAAAATTGTTTTTTTAATTACTTTTGAGTGTATTTTTATTTAACTTTTTTGGTGCCTATTATGAAGTTTTCGTTACTTTCATAATTTTTTGTTTTGTTTTTTAGTTACAGTTTCTTTTTACAGGTCTAATCTGACCCATTTTCAAAAAGTTTCTATATCAGAAATTTGGGTTTCTATCAACCAAATTGTCCAAAAGTAATAACGTGGATGGCTCCCAACAACAGTCTTCACAAGTTTTTTTTTTTTTTACAAAAGAACATTGCTAAAAGTGACAAAAATGTTGGTAAAATCTTCAAAAACGTGGGGTTAAACTTGTTAACATGAATCTGCAGAAAATATATCATTTGTGGCATTTTTGTCAACTTTTTTGCCGCTTGTTGTAAAGTTTTGTTTCTTTTGTTAGGCTGTATAAAGTTTTTTTTTTCTTCATTTTGACATGTTTATGTAAAATATATTTAGTTTTGGGGCTTTTTTGTTGTGTATTTTTCATTGCTTTTCCCACTTTAACAAAACAAACGTTTTTTAATGACTTTTGGGTGTTTTATTCATACTTTTTTGGTGCCTATAATTAATTTTTCGTTGAATTTTTTACATTTTTTGTCGTTTTCTTGTTACGTTTTTTTCAGCTTTTTTGTCCCCTCTGTCCAGACCGGGTCATGGCGGTGTCTCAGGTGTCTCCGGTTCTGTACCTCAGCGGGTTGGACTCGGCCCTGAACGCCGGCGTCCTCTCCAGCAGGAGCATCACGCTGATCGTTAACGCCAGCGGCCTGGAGGACGTGTCCTGCTGCTGGACGGCCTGAGCGTCCTCCACGTCCCCGTCCAGGACCGTCCTCACGCCCCCCTCAGACGGTACTTTGACCCGGTCGCTGCACTGCCGGCTGGAGCCGATCCCCCACCCTGATCATGGCCTACCTGATGAGGTCAGTCATTACCTACAAAACCCACCAGACTCCATGTAAATAATCAGGACTTTTGTCATCGTAAAACACACTTCATTCAAAGTGGACAGAAACTACCAAAACCCGTCTTGGTTCATCTTTCCACCGTTCCAACAATCACCACTCTGGTTTGGTTGAAATAAACCCTTAATTCACCCATTTACATGTGGAGATATGCTGGCTCTATACACGCTAAAAGTCCTGATTATTTACATGGAGTCTGGTGGAGATATGCTGGCTCTATACACGCTAAAAGTCCTTATTATTTACATGGAGTCTGGTGGAGATATGCTGGCTCTATACACACTAAAAGTCCTTATTATTTACATGGAGTCTGGTGGAGATATGCTGGCTCTATACACACTAAAAGTCCTTATTATTTACATGGAGTCTGGTGGAGATATGCTGGCTCTATACACGCTAAAAGTCCTTATTATTTACATGGAGTCTGGTGGAGATATGCTGGCTCTATACACACTAAAAGTCCTTATTATTTACATGGAGTCTGGTGGAGATATGCTGGCTCTATACACGCTAAAAGTCCTGATTATTTACATGGAGTCTGGTGGAGATATGCTGGCTCTATACATGCTAAAAGTCCTGATTATTTACATGGAGTCTACATTGGTCCGTGTGTCTGCAGGTTTGAGGGTCTCAGTCTGTGGCGGGCTCATGAAGTGGTTCTGGATCAGCGTCCGTTCATCCGGCCCAACGCAGGGTTCTGGCGACAGCTGATGGAGTACGAGCGCTCGCTGTTCGGCAGCAACAGCGTCCGGATGACTAGGACGTCTGCCGGCGTTCTGCCTGAAGCTCTGCAGGACGACGCCGAGGCCGCGTACTGCCTCAACATCTGACTCAGCAAAACACCACGGTCTCCCTGTCTCCCTCTCTCTCTGTCTCCCTCTCTCTCTGTCTCCCTCCCTCTCTGTCTCCTCTCCCTCCCTGTCTCCCTCTCTCTCTGTCTCCCTCTCCCTCTCTGTCTCCCTCCCTCTGTCTCTCTCTCTCTCTCCCTATCTGTCTCCCTCCCTCCCTCCCTGTCTCCCTCCCTGTCTCCCTCCCTGTATCCCTCTCTCTCTCTCTCTCTTCCTCCCTCCCTGTCTCCCTCTCTCTCTATCTCCCTCCCTCCCTGTCTCCCTCTCTCTTTGTCTCCCTCCCTCCCTGTCTCCCTCTGTCTCTGTCTCCCTCCCTCCCTGTATCCCTCTCTCTCTCTCTCTCTGTCTCCCTCCCTCCCTGTCTCCTCTCTCTCTCTCTCTCTCTCTGTCCCTCTGTTTCTGTCTCCCTCCCTCCCTCTCTGTCTCCCTCCCTCCCTGTCTCCCTCTCTCTCTGTCTCCCTCCCTCCCTGTCTCCCTCTGTCTCTGTCTCCCTCCCTGTATCCCTCTGTCTCTGTCTCCCTCCCTCCCTGTCTCCCTCTCTCTCTCTCCCTCTCTGTCCCTCTGTTTCTGTCTCCCTCCCTCCCTCTCTGTCTCTCCCTCCCTGTCTCCCTCTCTCTCTGTCTCCCTCCCTCCCTCTCTCCCTCCCTCTCTCTCCCTCCCTCCCTCTCTCTCTCTCTCTGTCTCCCTCCCTCCCTCCCTCCCTCCCTCCCTGTCTCCCTTTGGTTCGGCACCAAAACCACTCAGTTGATGTTTTATTTGACATTTTTGTTTAGTTTTTTTGGGACACTTTTGCTTCTTTTTTTCCCGAAAAAGTTCAAAAAGAAATTGTGTGAAGTTTTGGTGCTTTTTTAGACAATTTGGACTATTAAAAAAAAATGTATTTGTATATTTAAAAGCAGACGCAGCGTACTGTGAACCAGCGCTGGTATAGTTTATATTTCAGTTAGAGTTCAGAGTTTTTTATCCTCGTTTCTAAACCAGAGAACGTAACGCTGTTCAGTTTATCTAACTATTAGAACCTGGATACCATCCCAGAATCACAATAATGGAGATCAATGAGAATAATGATCATTAGGTTTTGCCAGTAAACTCTTATTATTATATTATTATAGTATTATTTTGTCTGGTGTTGTGAAGGAAACTTGACAGTTGAAGGTGTTTTCACTGATCTGTTTCACTGGTTTTTAAATTCAACACATTAAACAGAAAGAGGTTGTGTTGCTTTAGGCCGCTAACACATTGGCTGTGTGGCGTGTACGGTTATATTTTGGGTTCCCATGGTAACAGGTTAGATCTTACACACTGCCTGTGTGATACGCACGGCTCAGGTGTGGCTCGCGTGCGTGCTAGAAACAGAACCGACGCCTATTTTTCACGCGACACACCAGCGTGTTGGAAACGTTTCCTGGCAAAATAGAATAGAAAAAAATTGTTTATATGTCATTTAAACACAAACACATATTAATAAATGACATGTTGATGTTTGAAAGTCTCGAGGTTTTGATATAAATGCAGATATATATAAATGTAATAAAAAGAAATTGATTTTCTAATATGTCACTTGTCAATACAGAAGGAAATATTCTGGAGCCTATTCTGCCAACGTTGTCTTTGCTGTAATCAGATCAGAATATTATTTATGTTTATGGGAAACATCCATGTGTCCAGACGAGGCTAGCAGCAGCAGCAGCAGACACCTTTCTGGTGGGGAAAGACATAGAAAACACCACGCTGCCAGTGTGTATGCGGCCTAATGCTGAAGAGGAAATACCTTTTATTTGAAATGGGTCTTTCAACAAGACAATGACCCAAAACACACCTGTAAGTGAGCAAAGTCTTGGTTCCAGATGAACCAGATTGATGTTATGGAGTGGCCAGCCCAGTCCTCAGACCTCCATCCCATAGGTCAGAGGTTCTCAAGCTTATTTCAGTAATGTTCCCCCTTTGAACAGTTTTTTAAAGCCATGTGCCCCCTAACCAACGCGAATAGTTTTTGGTAGAAAAAAAAAAAAAAGTCTATATATAAAGAGTAACAATGCAGCGATGTCAGCGATAGATTTACTAAACAGTAATAGTAAATAGTAATACAAACTTTGATGAAAAAAAAAATAAAAAAAAGTATGAAGAAAGGCAACACAAATAATTGTTTGTCACAAATAAGTGACAAACAAGCGACACAAAACCTTCAAAAGCAGGGACCAAAACTTTGAAAAAAAGCAAAGAAATGACAGTAGAAGTAACTACAGCCTTGTAAAAAAATGTCAAGTACCCCCTGCAGTCCTCCAGAGTACCCCTAGGGGTACTCGTACCCCCGTTTGAGAAACACTGCCATAGGTGACATCACACATGCTGTTTCTGAGGCCAGACCCAGTGATGCAGAGGAACTGTGGACTGTAGGTCAAAGGTCCTGGGCTGGAGTACCTGTCAACAGGGGCCACAAGTTGGTCGACTCCATGCAACACAGATGTGAAGCCGTTTTCAGAAATAATAGTTATGCAACTAAATATTAGTGCAGTGATTCAAAGTAAAGCAAAACCATTGACATGTTTCAGTTCATACAGTAAAATGTTTCAGTTTCTAAAGAAAAATGCAAATACTGCGATTTTTTTGAACAGCCTAATATTCGTTTTTCTCCACTTTCTGTAAAAGGTAGAACACATTTGATCAATTTTGGTCATGTTTTGATTTGGAGTTGAATGTGCAGTGTTCCCAATGCGTTGGTATTATGGAATTAAAAGCTCTTCAAAAAGGATTATTCACTTTTTGTTTTGTTTTAAACACACTGCTGTTATTGTGGACACAGCTGTAGTATTTGGACTACAGAGAACTACACAGAATAAAACCATAACAAGAGCATTAGAGATGATCAATCAACAGTCGAGTTAAAAAAAAGACAAATTAAAGTTTATTGTGACTTTTTAACCACCTGAGTGACATCATCACAGACAGACAGACAGACAGAGAGACAGACAGACAGACAGGCAGACACACAGACACACAGACAGGCAGACAGACAGAGAGAGACAGACAGAGAGAGACAGACAGACAGACAGACAGACAGACAGACAGACAGACAGACAGACAGACAGACAGACAGGTATCTGGTCTCAGTACTGGAAACTTCTCTTGGTCTGGATGTCGTCCAGGATCTGCTGAAGCTCCTCGTCTTCAAACCTCCCCTCCAGACTAGAGGACAGACGGGACAACAGACAACAACAGACAACAACATGTCAACAACATGTCAACAACATGTCAACAACATGTCAACAACATGTTACATCATCATACAGCCCCCCCCCCCTTTATAAAAAGGGACAAAAACGTGAAAAAAGAAACAAAAACGTCAACAAAAGACAGAAAAACGACAGGAAAGCGCCCTATGGTTGTGGTGTGGTTCAGGTTCTGGTGTGAAGTGGACCAGACTGACCTGGGGATCAGGTTCAGGTTCTGGTGTGAAGTGGACCAGACTGACCTGGGGATCAGGTTCAGGTTCTGGTGTGATGTGGTTCTGATTGTGTTGTGGTTGGAGATGCACCGATAGACCGGCCGGTGACCAGAATTGGCCGATTTTCCCGTGCTCGGCCATGACCGGCGACCTGCAGGTCAGTCTGACATTATGGTGATTTTTTACCGGTCAAATGCACTCGAGCGCCACATGATTAACATCACGCAGCATCAGCTGTTCATGAAATGTTATAAAGTCGTAACTATACACGGCTCTGCAGTCGTCTGCTCTACCGATCTCAGGCCAGCAGTCAGTCAGTCTACATGGTACCTGCTCGACTCTGCTCGACTCTGCTCGCCTCTGCTTTCGACTCAACCGATTCCCACCGCCTCTACTCGCCCGACTCTGCCCGACTCTGCTCGACTCTGCTCGGACTCTCCCCTCCGACTCTGCTGCTTCCTCTGCTGCACTCACCGCCGTCTACTCCCCGACTCTGCTCCGCCTCTGCTTTCGACTCCTGCTTCGCCTCTGCCCGGCTTCGACTCTGCACCGCCCTGTCCGCCCGACTCTCTGCCTCGGCTCTGCTGGCTGCATGACTCCGCTTCGACTCTACTCGCCCTCGCCTCTACTTTCCCGTCTGCCCGGGCTTCTCCGACTGCTTCTGCTTTCGACTCTACTACGCCTCGACTCTGCTGTACCATTCGCCGACTCTCGCCTGCGCCCTCACTCTCCTACGCTTCGCCTGACTCACCACTGCTTTTCTGCTCGACTGACCGACTCTACTAGCTGCTCTACTGCGCCCGACTCTGCTCGACTCTGCTTTCGACTCTTTCATTCGCCTCTACTCCCCACTCTGCTCTTCATTTTCGCCCTGCGCCCTCCTCGACTCTCCTGCGCCTGCGACTGCTCTTCGCCCTGCTCGCCCTGTTCACTCTCGACTCTGCTGCTACCTCTGCTGCGCCCTGACTTCTGCTCCACTCTGCTCTGCTGCTTTCCGTTCGCCTCTACTCGCCTCCTACTCTACCGCCTCTCTCTACTCGCCTCGCCCACCAGCCTCACCCGACTCTTTCGGCTCTACTCTGTTCACTCGCTCGCTCGCTCTTCTTCGCCTCTACTCCCTCTACTTTCGGCTTCGCTCGGCTCTACTCGCTCTTTCGCTCTACTGCTCGATTCCTCGCCTCTTTTCGACTTCCGCCTCGGCTCTAAAGCTCTTCTCGACTTCGCCTCGACTCGCCTCACTCGACTCTACTTCGACTCTACGTCTACTCGACTCTACTTCGACTCTATCGACTCTACTCGTCTGTTCGCCTCGACTCCTTCGACTCTACTCTACTCCTCTACTCTACTCATTCGCCTCCGACTCTACTCGACTCTATCGACTCTACTCTACTCTTTCGACACCTCTCACTCCTCCTATTACCGACTCTACTCGACTCACTTCGACTCTCTACTCGACTCTACTTTCGAACCATTTCAGCTCCCTTTACCATTGCAGAGTTTAGTACCGCCTCAGCGTGGCTGGGTCGTTATAGCGCTGCGGTGGGCGTGGCTTAGTGGCGCTCCCCTCCCGACTCATTTCCTGGTTCTCCCGTCTCACGTAAACAACATGATATCAAAGAGATAGTTAACGTTTACTGCTCCAGATCTACCGTGGTCAGAAAGAACAGGGGAGACACTTAGTTTCTCTCACATATATATGACTCTAGAGTCACTACTCGCAATCACTCTCTCACTCACTTTACCACACACACACACACTATATGACTCTAGAGTCACTACTCACTGCGGAGCTAATCGCCGTCACTCTCTCACTTCTCCCTCGCTCACCAGCTACACACACACACACACACCAGTATAACCATCAGGCCACTTGTATGCTACGGAGAAAGCTCTGCGTGGAGCCTCCGGCAGCAAAAACACACTGCTGGCTAAACTATTTAAAAATGCCGTCTCTCGCTAGCAACGCAGTGATCAGTGACGATTCTTTCCGACCAATCAGCAGCCTGCAGGGTTTCACGTCACCTTCTCGGCTCGTCTCAGCTCGCTTGGAACCTCGACTGAGGTGGTACTAAAAAAAGTACCTGTTAGCAGGTACCAGGGACTGTTTTTTGTAATGGAAAACCAAAAAAGGCGAGTAGAGACCATGTAATGGAAAAGCGCCATATGTCCGTCCGTCCGTCCGTCCGTCCGTCCGTCCGTCCGTCCCTCCCTCCCTCCGTCCCTCCGTCCCTCCGTCCCTCCCTCCGTCCCTCCGTCCGTCCCTCCCTCCCTCCCGTGGGTCCCGTTAAATATGACAGCTACAGTTTATCAGAAAATAGCGTTGGTCACCCTGACTCTGATGAATATACTGTTACTATCAGACCCCAGATGAGACCATCTATATATATATATAGATATATATACGTACGTACGTGCGTGCGTGTGTGTGTGTGTGTGTTGGAAAGTGGTTGGAAAAAAATGAAATCGGTATCGGCTGGCCTAACTCAATGAGAATCTGAATCAGCCTAGAAAGCTGTAATCGGTGCATCTCTAGTTGTGGTGTGATGTGGTTATGAAGTGGACCAGACTGACCTGGGGATCAGGTTCTGGTTCTGATATGAAGGGGACCAGACTGACCTGGGGATCAGGTTCTGGTTGTGTGATGTGGTGTGATGTGGTTCTGATATGAAGGGGACCAGACGGGCCTTGGGGATTAGGTTCTGGTTCTGGTGTGAAGTGGACCAGACTGACCTGGGGATCAGGTTCTGGTTGTGTGATGTGGTTCTGATATGAAGGGGACCAGACGGGCCTTGGGGATTAGGTTCTGGTTCTGGTGTGAAGTGGACCAGACTGACCTGGGGATCAGGTTCTGGTTGTGTGATGTGGTGTGATGTGGTTCTGATATGAAGTGGACCAGACTGACCTGGGGATCAGGTTCTGGTTCTGGTGTGAAGTGGACCAGACTGACCTGGGGATCAGGTTCTGGTTGTGTGATGTGGTGTGATGTGGTTCTGATATGAAGGGGACCAGACTGACCTGGGGATCAGGTTCTGGTTCTGGTGTGAAGTGGACCAGACTGACCTGGGGATCAGGTTCTGGTTGTGTGATGTGGTGTGATGTGGTTCTGATATGAAGGGGACCAGACTGACCTGGGGATCAGGTTCTGGTTCTGGTGTGAAGTGGACCAGACTGACCTGGGGATCAGGTTCTGGTTGTGTGATGTGGTGTGATGTGGTTCTGATATGAAGGGGACCGACCGGGCCGTTGGGGATTAGGTTCTGGTTCTGGTGTGAAGTGGAACCAAACTGTACCCGGGGATCAGGTTCTGGTTGTGTGTGGTGTGGTGTGATGTGGTTCTGATATGAAGGGGACCAGACTGACCTGGGGATCAGGTTCTGGTTCTGGTGTGAAGTGGACCAGACTGACCTGGGGATCAGGTTCTGGTTCTGGTATGAAGTGGACCAGACTGACCTGGGGATCAGGTTCTGGTTGTGTGATGTGGTGTCATGTGGTTCTGATATGAAGTGGACCAGACTGACCTGGGGATCAGGTTCTGGTTGTGTGATGTGGTGTGATGTGGTGTCATGTGGTTCTGATATGAAGTGGACCAGACTGACCTGGGGATCAGGTTCTGGTTGTGTGATGTGGTGTGATGTGGTGTCATGTGGTTCTGATATGAAGTGGACCAGACTGACCTGGGGATCAGGTTCTGGTTGTGTGATGTGGTGTGATGTGGTGTCATGTGGTTCTGATATGAAGTGGACCAGACTGACCTGGGGATCAGGTTCTGGTTGTGTGATGTGGTGTGATGTGGTTCTGGTTCTGATATGAAGTGGACCAGACTGACCTGGGGATCAGGGCTTTGGCCTCTTCTGCAGCTTCAGGACACAGATTTGCTAAACTGGCCAACTCAAACTTATGGAGCTTCTTCTGCAGGAGGAGACTGAGACAGAGATATTATTATTATTATTATTATTATTATTATCATCATATCAGAAGTATTCACTACTGGTTGTTTAGATAGAATAGATAGATAGGGTGGTACCTGTGTACGGAGGTGATGGGGGGGTGTTAGGGTGGTACCTGTGTACGGAGGTGATGGGGGTGTTAGGGTGGTACCTGTGTACGGAGGTGATGGGGGGGTGTTAGGGGTGTGCTGAGGAGGTGATGGGGGTGTTAAGGGTGGTACCTGTGCTGCGGAGGTGATGGGGGTGTTAGGGTGAGCCTGTACAGGTGATAGGGGTGATAGGGGGTACGTGTGAGAGGTGATAGGGGTGTTAGGGTGGTATTGTTGGGTGATGGGGGGTTATACCTGTGTGAGGAGGTGATGGGGTGTTAGGGTGGTACCTGGCGAAGGTGATAGGGGGTTAGTAGTACTGTGTGTGGGGAGGTGATGGGGGGAGGTTAGGGTGGACTTATGGGGATAGGGGGTTAGGGTGGAGGGTGATGGGTGTGGGGGGGGTGGGGGATGGGTGATGGGGGTGTTGGCTGGGTGGGGGTGATGTTTGGTGGTTGTGTTAGGGGGTGATAGGGGGTGTATGGTGGATGGGAGGTGATGGGGGTGTTAGGGTACCTGTGTTGAGGAGGTGATGGGGGAGTGTTAGGGGTACCTGTGCTGGAGGTGATGGGGGTGTAGGTGTGGTGGTAGTGTGTGGGGGAGTGTTAGGGTGTGGTGGGAGGGTGATGGGGAGTGTTAGAAAGGTGAATTTACCTGTGTGCAGGAGGTGATGGGGGGTGGGTGGGGTACCTGTGTGGGAGGTGATGGGTGGTGTGAGTGGTACGGTATGCGGGAGGTGATAGGGGGTGTTGGGTGGTACCTGTGTGTGAGGAGGTGATAAGTGGTGGTACCTGTGTCGGGGGTGATGGGGTGTTAGGGGGGTGGTACTGTGTCGTAGGAGGTGATAGGGGGGTGTTGGGGTTGGGTACCTGTGGGAGGTGATGAGAGTGTTAGGGTTTGGTGATGGGGTGGGGTTGGTACCTGTGTGCAGGGGTGATAGGGGGGTATTAGGGTGTGCGGAGGTGATGGGGGTGTTGGGGGTCCCTGTACGGAGGTGATAGGGGTGTTAGGTGGTACTTGTGTGCAGGGGGGGGGGGGGTGATATGGGGGGGTGTGGTTGGTACCTGTGTCGGGGGGGTGATGGGGGGTGTTAGGTACCTGTGTCGGGTGATAGAAGGTTGGGTGTACGTGTTGGAGGAGTGATTTTTGTTGGTGAGAGGTGATAGGGGTGTTAGTGGTATGGGGGATGGGGTGTTAGGTTGGTACTTGTGTGCAAGGTGATGGGGTGTTAGGGGGTACTGTGCGGGAGGGGAGTGTAGAGGTGTGAGGTGGTACCTGTGTGCTGAGGAGGTGATAGGGGTGTTAGGTGGTACCTGTGTCTAGGAGGTGATGGGGGGGTGTTAGGGTGGTACCTGTGTGCGGTGATGGGGAGTGTTAGGGTGGTACCTGTGTACGAGGGTGATAGGGGTGTTAGGGTGGTACCTGTGTACGGAGGTGATAGGGGTGTGTTAGGTGGTACCTGTGTCGTGAGGGGGTGTTAGGGTGGTACCTGTGTGGGAGGAGTGATTGGGGGTGTTAGGGTGGTACCTGTGTGTGAGGGGAGGTGATAGAAGTGTTAGGTTGTGTCTGTGTTGGAGGAGGAGGGTGATAGGGGGGGGTGTTAGGGTATTTACCTGTGTACGGAGGTAGATGGGGTTAGGGGTGGTAACCTGTGTCTGTGAGGAGGGGAGGTGATGAGAGGAGTGTGGGGTGTAGTCCTTCTGTGGAGGTGATGGGGGTGTTTGGTGTACCTGTATGCAGGGTGATGGGGGTGTTAGGGTGGTACTGTGTGGGTGTGAGGGGCGGTGATAGGGGGGGTGTTAGGGTGGTACCTGTACAGGACGTGAGTATGGGAGTGTTGAGTGGTACCTGTGGAGGAGGTGATAGGGAGTGTTAGGGTTGGTACTGTGGGGGGAGGTGGAGGGGGTGTTAGGGTGGTACCTGTGTACGGAGGTGATGGGGGGTGTTAGGGGGGAGGAGGTGATGGGGAAGTGTTAGGATTGGTACCTGTGTGACGGAGGGGATGGGGGTGTTAGATTGACTGTGCAGGAGGTGATATGGGGGGTGTTAGGGTGGTACCTGTGTTCAGGAGGAGTGATGGGGGGTGTGGGGTGGTACCTGTGTCAGGAGGTGATAGAGGTGTTAGAATTGTGGTACGTGTGGAGGGGTGATGGGGGTATTAGGGGTGGTACCTGTGTGCAGGGGGTGATAGGGGTAGTGGGGTAGATGGGTACTGTGGGAGGGTGATAGAGAGTGTTAGGGTTGGTACCTGTGTCTGAGGAAGGTGATGGGGGTGTTAGGGTGGTACATGTGTGGGAGGTGGGGGGTGTTAGTGGGTGACTGTGTAGGAGGTGTTGGGGGGGGGTGTTAGGGTGGTACCTGTGTGTGGGGAGAGGTGATAGGAGGAGTGTTGGGGTACTGTGTGGGGGGGGGGGTGATAGGGGTGTTAGGGTATGGTATTATGGGAGGGTGATAGGGGTATTAGAATTGGTACCTGGTGGGGAAGTGATGGAGTGTTAGGGTGTACCTGTGCTAGGAGGTGATAGAGGGGTTGGGAGGTTACCTGTTGCGGAGGTGATGGGGGGTGTTGGGTGGTACCTGGTGTGTGGGTGATGGGGGGTGTTAGGGTGGTACCGTGTGGGAGGGTGATGGGGAGTGTTAGGGTGGTACCTGTGTGGGAGGTGATGGGGGTGTTAGGTGGTATGTACGGGGGTGATGGGGAAGGGTGGCACCTGTACGAGGGTGATGGGGGTGGAGGTGGGGTTGGAGGGTGGATGGAATGGAGGAGGTGGATGGGGGATGTTATGGAGGTGGATGGGGGTTAAGGGTAGGAGAGTGAGGTGAATTAGGAATGGGGGGGATGGTGGGTGGTACCAGCAACGGAGGTGATGGGGGTGTTAGTGGTACCTGGCGGAGGTGATGGGGGGTTAGGGTGGTACAACGGAGGTGATGGGGGTGTTTAGGTGGTACCATGTAACGGAGGTGATGGGGTGGGTGGAGTGAACGGAGGTGATGGGGTAGGGTGGAGCACTGTGGATGAATGGAGGTGATGGGGTGGGGTGGTATGGAATGGAGGTGATGGAAGTGATGGGGGTTAGGGTGGCGGTTGAAGGGATGGGGGTTAGGGTGGTACTGTGAACGGAGGGATGGGGGTTAGGTGGTACCTGTACGGAGGGATGGTTAGTGGTAGTGGGGGTGGGTGGGAATGTGTAGGAGGTGATGGGGTGGTAAATGGAGGTGGATGGATGGAATGGTTAGGGATGGTATGGAGGGTGGATGGAGGGGAATGGAATGGAATGGGGTGGATGGGAGTTAGGTGGTACCTGTGTAGTAATGGAGGGGATGGGGTGTTAGGGTGGTACCCTGTGATGGAGGGGATGGGGGTGTTAGGGGGTACCTTATGTAGGGAGGTGATGGGGGTGTTAGGGTACCGCGTACTGGGGTGATGGGGGTGTTAGGGGGCACCTGCGTACTGAGGTGATGGGGGATGTTAGGGGGGTACCTGCGTACTGAGGTGATGGGGGGTGTTAGGGGGGTACCTGCGTACTGAGGTGATGGGGGGATGTTAGGGGGGTACCTGCGTACGGCGGTGATGGTCTCGCGGTTCTTGAAGCGACTGAACCGAGCCGTGTAGTTGAGCGTCTTCATGAAGACTTCAGACAGCTCCTGCTCGTCCTCGGCGCTCTCGTTCTGCTGCTTGCGGTGCTCCAGCAGCATGTGCACCTCCGAGTTCAGCAGGGTCTCCGCGTTCTCAAACTCTGTAACCACGACAACAACACACGGGCCAATCAGAGAACAGCAGTTTGGAGTTCTGCTTCTGACAAGGACGGCACAGTTTATGGAAAATACTGGATTCAAACGTCGCTACTGCAGTAATAGTATGAATAAAATAAATCATATTTTAAAATATAAAAATTACAAATAAATTAAAATTCTTAAAAATGAATGTAAATTATTAGCATTGAAAATAAATTTAAATTATTAAAAATAGACTAAATATTAAAATATCTTCATATGTAATGAATTTAAAAAAATTTAAAATAAAATTTTTTCTTTCAATAATTAGGTTAATAAATATAAATTAACATAATAAAAATATTTAAAAAAATACTATAAAAATAAATAATTTAACTATGAACATAAAAGAATATTTAAAAAAATATGAATAAAAGAGATTCAACGATTTATTGCCAAATAAGTAGAACTTAGGAGTATTTTACCTTGTTGATGCATCATAAAAGATAGGCCTATTAATTATTAATAATACATCTATATAACTGTTTCCTAAACAGGCTGTATGGATTATTGCAGGATGGGCAAACATGTAGAGAGATACATAGACCACTAGTTCTCAAGTTTTTTTTTTCCAATAATGTTACCCCTTTCAAACTGTTTTTAAGCCTTGTACCCCTCTGTCCCTGTAGTCGCCCTAGTGTTGCCTTCCTACTTTCTACTGTGTAAGTTTTTATGACTATTTTCGACCTATTCTTGCCTTCCTTCCTTCCTTCCTTCCAGCATCTTTTTCCATGTTTTTGTCTCCTTTTTCCATCATAATTTTAATATTTTCCAGGTCCAAGGCTGTAGTTGAGTAAATCTATCGCTGACAGCGCTGTATTCTTCCTCTTTAATGAGACTTTTAGGGGGTACATGGCTTAAAACACTGTTCAAAAGGAGGAACACTACTGAAAACAGCTTGAAAACCAGTGGTCTAGAGGATATATAGGTAGGTACATAGTCCAGGATGAAGGATTACAAGTCAAAAAATTAAATGTAAATAAATATTTTGTACTGAAGAGCGGTACTTAAGGAAATGTACTACTTTTAGCTTATATTCTACCACTGCCTGATACTACTACAGATACTACAGACACTGGTATTTACCCTAGTAGTTGTTTTGTTGTATGAAAGTGGAGAAAAACTTCTTACTAGGCTGTTTATTCTGCTGTTACAGCGGAGAGGAGCCCGTTTACATCAACTTTATGCACATTAACAGGGCTGCATCTAAACGCATTGGCCGTGAGACACACGCATTTGGTTGGTTTCACACGCTCAGACCCCCGATTTCTAAAAAGCCTTTAAAATAAAAGAGTCCAATCCAAAAGGAGTTTTTTGTTAATTTGTTTTTAAGCCTTCCCCCGATGTTTCTTTCCTAAACCCAACCGTTTATTCTTGTCCTAAGCGTGTTTTTTGTCGTTATTTTCCATGTTTTTGTCGCTTTTTTGTGTTACTAAAGCCTTTCCCTGTGTTCTCTTCCTAAACCCAACCTTTTTCTGTGGCGAGGCCACGTGGTGTGTATGTTTACATCTGCTGTATGCAGCGTAGACGTACACGCTGATGGCTGAACATGCATCCAGATAACACGCCACTTGGCTTTAGGAAAGGAGCGTGTATGTTTACACAAAGTCATGATGTCGTGTTTGGTATTCAGTTTCTGAACAGTGCACAAGCCAACAGTTTGGTGACGCCATCTGAGCCTTACGTCATCATTTCTAATTAGTCGCGGTAATACCGTATATCGCGGTAAAATAGGGTTTGACGGTATCAACATTTGGATACCGCCCAACCCTGGCGGGCAGCGATACGTTGCATCCGTGCTCTACCTCCGAGGAAGAGCAGCGTACAGCCAGCTCTAAACTTTGTCAGAGACCCAAATGGGCGTCTATCAGACGGCCTGAATGAGATACTACCACATCAGCAGCAGACTATATTACAACTCTACCAACTTCTGAGAACACAGACGGGAGACAGGGCTGGACTGGCCATCTGGCATACCGGGCATTTTCCCGGTGGGCCGACGGACTTTTGGGCCGAATCGCCGATATAAACAGGCCTTTTTTATTTTTTTGGCCGGGCGGGCCCATAAAGAACTCACAGCGGCCCATTGGTTAATTTTCTTTATTGGCACTGGCCTGACCCAATGAAATCCAGGAACCCCCTTCCCTACTCCGGGCCGCAAATTTACGAATCCCACTATGGCCACGCCTCCCGGCCCTGAGACAGGAGCTGTAATAGTTATGCTGGAAGTTTAGCATTCAGGTTATAATGGACAAACGACCACCAAAGCGCAAGGGAGGTGCAGAGAAATTAGAGGAGAAAAAGATTAAGAATCTACAGGCGGATTCCTCAAAACTTTCGGACATGTTTGGGTCTGTAGTAGCTGCTTCAACATCAGCTTTACCTGAAGTAGAGGAGGAGAGGTGGCTGGCTAGAGAAGCAGAAACAACGATGTCAGGGGAAGATCGAGGGGAGGCGAGTGAGGAAAAGATGGAAGAGTGATAGATGACGATGTGGTAAGGAGTAGGCAAATTAACACAGACTCTCAGAGAGGGAGGGAGGCTGTGTGTGTGTGTGTGTGTGTGTGTGTCTGTGTGTGTGTGTGTGTGTGTGTGTGTGTGTGTGTGTGTGTGTGTGTGTGTGTGTGTGTGTGTGTGTGTGTGTGTGTGTGTGTGCGTTCGCGACTGGCTACGTGAAAGTGTCACCGTAACGACAACAAGCAGTTTGGCTGTAACATTAAAGTTAGTGGCTGTCAGGTAACAGCTTAAGCTTACATTGAAAATGCTAGCGGTTAGCCTGTTGGCTAGCTGAAAAGTCTGTGGATCTATAAAATCAGTGATGATATAAGCATCAGTGTTCCTTGAATGGCTTAATTAGCTTCTCTTGTATCGGTGCTCTTTTCCAGGGCATATACTACTCTCAGCTTTATTGTAGCTTTTAGGAAGGGTTATAGTTATGGTTATTGTATTTAGCAGACACTTGTGTCCAAAGCGACAAAATATGAATCTTACAATAGTTAAAATTAACAGTAAACTGTTTTTAAAGTTGCTAAGCCAATATTAAGCAAAATAGTAATAATAAAAATAATGACAATACAATATCAAAAATAAAATTTTTAAAAATACCATAAATATACAAATCATAACTCTAAGAATGAATGAATTATTTAAGTGTAAGATCAACAGATAAGTCTTGAGTCCCCTCTTGAAGGATCCAAAATGAACGCTGAACACTAGGCAACTCATTTAATGGAACGCACGCATATTTTAAGAGGACTGTCTGCAGGGAATGTGTCTGACCAATCACGGTGGGTGTGGGCCGACTGGCCCAAAAGTGCCAGGGCCAATTTTTTGTCCCAGTCCAGCCCTGACGGGAGGAGTTATATTTTAAATGTGCACAAAGTTGTAAACATGAGCAGAAATCTGATGTAACACATCTGAGCTATTGAAGTCCTGGGGTTTATAAATTAATTAAAATGTATGATTCACATGAATAAGTTCCACATGCACATTTAAAGAGATTTACTTCCCCAACAAAAGACGCAAAAGAGGAGGGAGGAGTAAATTAGGCCTACATGTGTGTTGACTCAGCAGAGATAACGTTACATTAGAAAAAGTTGATCTCCAAGAGAATAGTTGGAAGTAATACAGAATGCCTGAGGGCCTTATTGTTCTATATTTTCAATTGTTTACAGCACAACTTGATGTAGAAAAGGGTAGAAATTAGGGGTGGGAATCACCAGAGGCCTCACGATACGATATTATTGTGATTTTAAACATATTGCAATATTCTGCGATATATTGCAATTTATTACCTTTTTTCCAACTTCAAATTTTTCACAATTTCAAATGATGTGCCCAAAGGAAAAACTCTGTGCATCTCTAAATGTAACTGTAAATAATATCTTAAATGTTTCATAAAATGAACACATAGTATTTCTTTTCCCTAAAAAATGACATCCAGTAAGTGGGGCACAGAGGATGAGGGCCAATCATGACTGGGCCTTGGCACAAAAAAGTTTGAGAAAGGCTGCGATGTAACACATGCACAAAATGAGCCATGCTGTGTCTTTGGTCTTGCTGTTGGTATTTTTCAGTCTATTTTCTGCTGGACCTTGTGGTGGGGAAAGGCCTTGATTGGAGAATTAATTTCCCTCACTGCCTAATCTAATGAGGTTTGGTCTTTGGCCACCAGTCCCCCTGGTGTCCAAAAATGGTTATTTCTATTTATTTAGTTTTAAAGGATTAGAATTGATGTAAATCAGTGGTTCTCATTCTGTAAAATGTCAGTGGTCCTAGTAGATCCCTTTGGTAGACCAATGTTAATTTAACTTTGGGACCCTGGTCCCTACACTGAGAATCACTGGTGTGTGTGTGTGTGTGTGTGTTTATTTTTTTTTTTTTTTTTTTTTTGTTTGTTAAGATGGAAAAAGAGTTAAATATTCCTTATATTTATTATTATATATATATTATATTAATAATAAACCAAAATCTTTTTTCTAATAAGTTTTTTTTTTTTATTTTTTTTTTTTTATAATTAAAATTTTATATTTTAAAATTAATAACAAAAATAAACAAAAAGAAAAAAAAAAAAAAAAAAATTTATTTTTAGTATGTTAGAGTTAGGTTTTCTTGATTATTTACATGGAGTCTGGTGTGAATTTTTTTTTTTATATGCTGGCTCTATACAGGCTAAAAGTCCTGATTATTTACATGGAGTCTGGTAGAAATATGCTGGCTCTATACACGCTAAAAGTCCTGATTATTTACATGGAGTCTGGTGGAGATATGCTGGCTCTATACACGCTAAAAGTCCTGATTATTTACATGGAGTCTGGTGGAGATATGCTGGCTCTATACACGCTAAAAGTCCTGATTATTTACATGGAGTCTGGTGGAGTATATATGCGCTCTATACACGCTAAAAGTCCTGATTATTTACATGGAGTCTGGTGGAGATATGCTGCTCTATACACGCTAAAAGTCCTGATTATTTACATGGAGTCTGGTGGAGATATGCTGGCTCTATACACGCTAAAAATCCAGATTATTTACATGGAGTCTGGTGGAAATATGCTGGCTCTATACACGCTAAAAGTCCTGATTATTTACATGGAGTCTGGTGGAGATATGCTGGCTCTATACACGCTAAAAGTCCTGATTATTTACATGGAGTCTGGTGGAGATATGCTGGCTCTATACACGCTAAAAATCCAGATTATTTACATGGAGTCTGGTGGAAATATGCTGGCTCTATACACGCTAAAAGTCCTGATTATTTACATGGAGTCTGGTGGAAATATGCTGGCTCTATACACGCTAAAAGTCCTGATTATTTACATGGAGTCTGGTGGAAATATGCTGGCTCTATACACACTAAAAGTCCTGATTATTTACATGGAGTCTGGTGGAGATATGCTGCTCTATACACACTAAAAGTCCTGATTATTTACATGAATCACTGAGAAACACTGAGTTAACAGACCTTTAGGAAACAGCAGCTGTGAAGCATCTTCTTCAACATCTCCGACATTAGCCGTAGCCGCGCCGCTTCCAGTCGCCATGACACCTAGCTAACAGCTAACGACTAACAGCTAACGGTTAACGGTTACCGTCAAACAGCAGCAGCCGTTACCGGGGACCGAGCGCAGAGTCCCGGCGGAGAGACGGTGAATCTGTGCGGCTTCAAAGACTCTAAAACACGGACACACGTTGCAGCTCGAGCTCGGCGCCTTCCAGTCACAATAACACATACAGTCACATCCGGGTCTTAAAGCTATCACTTCCGGGCGTATTTGTATTATTATTATTATTTTACGTTTTAATTCACACAAAGCAAGTTACAAAACAAGAAAGAAAAGCATTACATACAACCGATCACAGTTTATTATAAATCATTATAAAAATATCCAGCAAAAATAAACGAGTAGAAAAGCAAGATAAATTAAATAAATGAATATAAAACATGCCAGATGGAAGCACAATCTTACAGTTTTAATAGCTTTTTTGATGAAATAATTGTCTAAATATATATGTAGCACAATTTATTTTTTTGTACACATTAAAATGAGGTTTTACTTTGGCAAATTTACAAAAGCTTTGCAAAGAAAATTATGAGATTGAAAAGAAAATATTCTTTCTTATACATAATATCGTATCTGACCAAAACAAATATTACATTTTCCAGTGAAAGTTCAAAGTTATAGGTAATAGTATCCTAGAGAAATATCTTGCCTGTGGTTACTCTCCTTCAAAATAAAAGCACCGCCCTCCGGTGGACATTGAAGGCCACAACACCTCGCGGGACAGACTGTACATAAACTAACCGGTTACCGGCAGAAAAAAACGGTGGTGAGGAGGAAGTACTAACACCTCTGACTTCAGTAAAATACCACAGTGTACAGGTACTCTGTTACGAGTAAAAGTCCTGCATTCAATCGTTTGCATTCAAAAGTATTCGCATAAAAATGAACTAAAAAAGTAGCAACAGTAAAAACACTCATTCTGTAGAATACATATTATATTATTGTAATTTAATTTTTGATGCATCACTTATTTAAGTTGTTGTTAGTAAAAGTGGAACTCATTTTAAGGCACACACACAAAAAAAAAGTTATGCGTTGGCCGGGAATCGAACCCGGGTCAACTGCTTGGAAGGCAGCTATGCTAACCACTATACCACCAACGCTTACGGTAAGCTATGGGTCTCGGTGTCAATCTCAACTGAGTTTTGGGGCAGTTCCTGATTGTATCGATGTTTTTTAATATGAGAAATTAAAGTTAACAGACATTTAAAGCGATTCTTTCGCCCCGTAGTCATTTTGTAACAAGACATTTATCAAAAAGACTTCATAAAAATGACAAAAACGTCGGAAAAGGCGATTAAGCCTTCAAAAAAAGCAATAAAAATGTCGCAAAAAACTGCAATGAAGATATATAGATGGATGGATAGATAGATAGAGAGATACTTTATTGATCCCCAATGAGAAATTCAAGGTCCCAGTAGCTCAAAGACATCACACACAACATACATATACATCATAAACAGGATGATACAATAAGAAATCCAGATGAATAATATGGACAATAAAAGAAAAGATACCAAATGAATGTAGTAAGGGATGTAGGTTATAAGCATGAGAGGCCTGCAGTGACAGGGCAGGGACTGACCCTGTGATTCAGTCTGCATGGTAGGTGCTCTATGAGTGTGTGTGTGTGTGTGTGTGTGTGTGTGTGTTTGTATAGGCCTATATATATATATATATATATATATAATCACCAAAGTACATATTGGAGCCATGTTTCACAAAACAAAAAGTATAAAACAGCAACTAAAACGTCGCAAAAAAGTGGAAAAATGTGTTATCTTTTTTCTTTTTAAGTCGAAAAAAAAATGACAAACGGCAAAAAAGTCGATATAAATAAATAATGGAGCCATTTTTTTTCACAAGCCGCATTCTGACACTATAATGTTATTTTTCAGACGGACACATCAGGAGAAAATTAACTTCATTTACGAGTTTCTGTCTCAAGAACAAACCATAGACAGTTAAAGAAATGGACAGAGTGACGCCATTGTTTTCCTCGGAGACCAGTGAAGGATATCAGAAGTCTCTTTCCCGGTGCTGGCTGAGCGTTACTGAGCAGCCTCCAACTGAGCTTGAAGACGTAGATGTGACGTGAGCAACCTGTCTGAAAGTGTGAAGTCTTCTGGTAGCTGTGCCGAGAGAAATCTCAATCATTCCCAATCTTACAGAGACGGAGAGCGTAGGTATATGTAAGGAGATAACATAGGCACAGGCTAATTACTGATCACTAACATGCTAGTTAACATTAGTCATTAAACCTAAACAGATAATGGAAGTCCAAACTGCCTGTGAGCTTCTCCTGTACTATACGGTAATTCCTCTACTGTGTGACAGTAAGTCTCGTGGTTATGACCCAATCGTTAGCCTATTGTTATAAAAGCGTCTGCTACGGAGCCATAACGTGAGCTACAAGGTAATGGAGCCTTTTATACATTGTCGTGTTTCTTTAGAAATAAAAAATGTCAAAGTGACGTCCTGTGTGCTGCTGTCACCACACGGTAACAACTCACGACAAGTACCTGTCGGGACACATGTTTTCCGTACAGTTACCTGTCGGGACACAGATGTTTTCCGTACAGTTACCTGTCGGGACACAGATGTTTTCCGTACAGTTACCTGTTGGGACACAGATGTTTTCCGTACAGTTACCTGTCGGGACACAGATGTTTTCCGTACAGTTACCTGTCGGGACACAGATGTTTTCCGTACAGTTAACTGTCGGGACACAGATGTTTTCCGTACAGTTACCTGTTGGGACACAGATGTTTTCCGTACAGTTAACTGTTGGGACACAGATGTTTTCCGTACAGTTACCTGTTGGGACACAGATGTTTTCCGTACAGTTAACTGTTGGGACACAGATGTTTTCCGTACAGTTACCTGTTGGGACACAGATGTCTACAACAGTGTATGGGTGACCTAAAGCCTTTATTCATAGAATACTAAGCTATTAAAATAAATTTTGACATGCTTTTTTTATATCAAAACAAAGTGCAGTGTGAACACAAACCCAACCAAATGAAAAATGCCACAATGTTGCAACTTCACCCTCGACTCACAGCGAGTCCACCGAACTATAGGTGTGAAAGCGCCCTAAATGTATTTCTCATTATTTACAAGAAGCACAATAGCGCTAAGCCTATAACTTCAACGGTCAATCCATGATAGTTTGGGATGAAAGTCATCCTGGCCCCCCACTTTCCCTCTGCTCTCCATGTGGCCTCCGTGCAAAGTATGCTTTTTTGTCATACCAAGGGCTAAGAGGAAGTTAAAGAGGCCATGTTGAAACACCAATGAAACCAACCCCAGATTTAATACTGAAAGATTTTCGTTTCGGCTGTGAGGACGTTTCTATTTATTGTAACATTTGATCATGTGACCAAGGTCCATCCAGTGAGACTGCACATTTCATAGTGTGGTGTGGCCACACACACACACACTCTGACTGAGGGATAAGGAGCGCCGCTTCACTTCGTCTGATGAAGTTGAAGCTCCTTTTCTACGCAGACCTGCTGAGGACAGAAGAGACCCACGCTGATGGCTGAAAGTTCAGTAAGTGGAGCTATGATTGGTTGAGATGATGTCATTGATTGTTGTTTTTGGAGAAACGGTTGAATTGATGGTGAAAGTGTGACTGTTTAAAGCTGTGAATAGAGATAGCCACCTGTGTGAGCAGCAAGCAGAGAGAAGTCCAGATGAAGTGTTGCTTTGAATGAGAAAGATGAGTTCAGTGTGATTTAGGGTCTGTCAGGACTCTTAGAGATGTGTAGGGGAAGGTCACAGACGGGCGAGGATTAGGACTCAGCAGGAAACACTTTGTTGCTGCGGTGAAAACAAGCTGCGATGTAACGTTATCGGGCAACTGATCAACATCTCCAACCACAGTTAAGTTTAGACACCAAAATGACTACCATATTTTCCGGACTATAAGTCGCACTTTTTTTCCTACTTTGGCTGGTCCTGCGACTTATAGTCAGGTGCGACTTATATATCAAAATATATATAATTTAACATGTTTTTAAATGTTAATTCATACTGAAAACATCACCGTCTACAGCCGCGAGAGGGCGCTCTAGGCTCAACTATACGCTGCTCCTAAAGACAACTGAGAAAGAAAAGAGATAACAAACTGCAGGTAGTAAAATATGCAGCCGAAAACGGTGATCGATCAGCAGAAAGAAAGTCTGAAATGAGAGAGAAACTTGTGAGGGAGACTGGAGAAAAGGTGACTCTTACTGCAATGAAGAAAACAAAGAAAGCTAATCGGCTAATCGTGGGCTGAAAGTTACGTTAACATACCGGACACCTACCGTATTCAGCCTGTTGTTCTGTGTGCTATTGTGTAGTTGACAGATGAAAAAGGCTGTTTTTGGTCTTGGATTTTGTGAAATAAAATTCTAAATAAATGCAACTTATAGTCCGGTGCGACTTATATATGTTTTTTTCCTCTTCATTACGCATTTTTTGACTGATGCGACTGATGCGACTTATACTCCGGAGCGACTTATAGTCCGGAAAATACGGTAGTTAAGACTGCTTATCCACATGTTGATAATTACACAAAAAGATTAACCATCACTTTAACTTGTGTGTGTGTTAAAATAGGCGTACTGATGATGTAAAAAATCTTCAGAACATTGCTATACTCTGTCTTTGTTTGAGAATGCTGCTTCATTTAGTGCAGTTTTTACGCCTCTAATTCCCCCAGTAAGAGCGTGCGCCCCTATGTATGCTGAGTCCTTTGCAGCGGCCCGGGTTTGAATCCGACCTGCTGCACTTTGCTGCGTGTCATTCCCTCTCAGTCTCTCCCCCGTTCCTATCTATCCACTGTCACTATCGAATAAAAAATAATCAAAAAAATGAATGACTAGTCCAGCTGAGCAGGCATCAAGTAGGCCTTTCCAGTTCAATAAACCAAGTACTGCCATCTGACTCACACATCACAAGACAATGTTACAATGAATTAAATCATACCAAAGCATTGTATGGCTCAAGACTATGGCGATATAGTATTCACTAAAAATCACCCAAGCAGAAAGCACAATAGTAATTCTGAAACGTGATTGACTGAAGATACAACAATGCCATCACACAACACAGCTGAGTGCAGGTTGCAAAATAACAGTCACTTAGTCAGCTGCAACTTCACAAACTGCAAAAGCCAACATATAGGCTACTGCACTTGACCACTAAGTCTCACACAGGCCTATAGCAGCATCACAAAATTATGATGCAATACGTCTGATATGCATGGCTTTTCAATAAACTAAACTAAATATGTACATTATCTGGTCACACACACTGTCACAACAGATTATTTTAGTCTACTCAATTTACAGATAGCATAATAGCTCTTACATTTAGAAGTTCTAATTTCTTGTCTTTTTCTTTGCAAAGTCACAGATCAAATCCGCAAAGTCACAGATCAAATCCTCAAAGTCAAGCTCCCTCAGCAGCTCGCTAAACCCTACTACAAATGCGTTGCTGTGTGTTGGTAGCACTTTACAGGCAACGCAATAAATGTCTCCGGTGGACAGTGAATATAGAATCCACTCCCGTGGTACAGTTTCACCGTGGTGAAGGTGTCGGGTCAGCCTCGTTAGTGAGACAGTGTGTCTTTCTGCCGCCAGCCTCGTCCCCCTCCGAGATACTGGATATTTAGCCGCCCGATTCTGAAAGGCTAATATCCCTCTGGGTATAATTTCTTCCTGGACGGTCTCTGTAATCGGTCCCCATAGTGCAGGCTCTTCAGAGATGATAGTACCTGAGATGCCAATACCTTGTTCTGTAATGCTGATGACCGGCCGTTAGCTACCGTTAGCTGTGGCTGAGTGTAGCTGAGTGTAGCTGGTAGAAGGCAGCGATTCTTTGTTGGCTAGCTCCTCGACATCCTCCTCTTCGTCATTCCCAGCTCTTTTAAAAAAGCTATTTATTCGTGGGACATTTTTTATAGCAGCCGCTTCTTTCTCTCCCTTTTCCACACTTTCACTCGCTGATACAACACAATCTGAAAGGGGATCAGTTACAAATTAATTCCACTCTTTCAATCTCAACTCGTTCTTAGAAAACTGATCTTGAATCAGTACGATGTAAACAACCTGCTCTATGCCCACCCACCTTTATCATTAGCCAATCTACACAGTGCATGCGGCTTTCTCCCAATCATTACCTGTCCAGTCATCATACTGACAATCACGAGACTTAATTTTTTTGTAAACAACTTTTATTTTATTCTGATTGGATAATTATCAACATAATGATTAGCCCATTTGGTAATCCGGGCTTGATCGCAGTTTTCCAACAAGGGGTGCTGCCGCACCAACAGGGGGTGCGGCAGCACCCCTAGCACCCCAACTTCCCGTGCATATTACTCCCTCCAGCTTTCAAACCACGAGCCGTTTTATTTCTCTCCAGCAAATACACTCACAACTGTGTAGTTCAGGGTGCCTCGGAATGCAGAGTGTTCCCAGTAAATACACACAGCTGGACAAGCAACCCGGTCTCACGGCAGTTCGTGTAAATGTCCACGTTATTCTTAATCTATTATTACGTGTTCACGGAGACGTTTTTTACGTGTAAATGTAACGTTATTTTCTCGCGAGGCGGGCCGCTGGGGACCCGCTGGATGAGACGGCCGAAAAAAGGACGCTCCATAATAACGGGATGGCGGAGGTTGGGTTTAGGAAAAAACTTAGGGGGAAAGGGCGCCTTAAACGATGGGGAAAGGGAGCCTTAAACGCCGGGAGACGCGCCACAGTAACACGCGGGACAAAACGCCACACGCAGGGACGCCATCCCTGGGAAACAAAGCGCTGCACGCGGGACGCGATCCCCGCTCGCCCGGGTGAAAGTCCTGTGTTGTTTGATCCATCCACCACCCCGACCAACCACCCTACGCGGATTTTCGGCTTTTTATATTACTCCCTACTATTTTCGTGCTGTGGCCACAAAATATGCTTCCCATTGAAATACATTACTTTACATTTTCGCGTTGTCCACCACGTAAAAACCGACAAAAACGTCTCCGTGAACACGTATCAATAGATTCAAATAACGTCACATTTACACAAACTTCCATGAGACCGGGCTGGGACAAGATATGTCTGATTAGGATAGATTAGCTCCATCAACATATTGATGTATGTTCTGGCAAAGCCAAAACAATGCTTTCACTGAGA
Source organism: Perca fluviatilis (assembly GCF_010015445.1). NCBI lineage: Eukaryota > Metazoa > Chordata > Actinopteri > Perciformes > Percidae > Perca > Perca fluviatilis. The sequence goes on from NC_053113.1 coordinate 7,516,150, forward strand.
AGGGGTTTGCAGTCAAGCTGCAATTATTAGCAGTTAGTAAGAAGGTACGCTGATATAAAATAACATAAAATTGCTTTAAATATTCAATTTTTAATGCATTAAAATGAGTAATGGGTATTAATACAAAGACATTCATTGTTTTGGCAGAACATAAATCAATTTGTGGATGAAACGAAGCTTCCTTATCAGGTATATCTGGTGTATTTACTGGGAACACTCCACTCTCCCAGGCAACCTGAACTACCCACCAGTTCCTGTATTTGCTGGAGAATAAAACAGCTTGTGGTTTGAAAGCTGGAGGGAGTTTCAGACTAAAACCTTCATGGTTATATTCACAGAAAAGCTAAGCTACCTGTGGTTTATTTAGATATCCACAATCTGATTTATTAACTCTCCACAGAGTCTAAAACTAAGTGTTCCCTTCTCTATTTTCTCTCTGTTTGTGATACAGAAACTCTACAGCAAGCTAACATTAACTATGCAGCTAAACAGAGACCCTCCCAGGTAATGTTTTTATCTTTGTAAACTTAATACGGGGACACTGCCCCAGGGGCGTCACTTGACCTAGAGCTGCACTGGGACACAAGCCCCCCTAGGCGGGTCCATGGGCATGCTCCCCTGTAAGAAAATGTTGTCTATTTTATTGTTTGAATGCATCAATCTGGTCCATTTAGAAAAGAAATTCAGACAACCAGCGGCCGGACCTAAGTATGGAGTAGTTTTGGAGACATGCCTCTTTGTAATTATGACATATTATTATGGCAAAACATATTCCCCAAAATTATGATTATGCTTATTTTTGAAAAGAAAGTGCTGTAGTATAACCAGCAGAAGACTAATTATGTGTGAGGTAAGTTTAGAGACAGCCTCTATTTTATTAATAAAATAGTAAAGTTTTTGGCAAAACTTATTCCCCAAAATTATGAATAGGCTTATTTTTTTAAAGTAAGTGCTGAAATACAACTAGCAGGAGTCAAGTTATAATTGAGGTAAGTTTGGAGACACTACCTTATTTAATCATTAAATTAATGAATATTTTTGTTGGGTATTGTAGTTTGTAGACGGTGTGGTGGAAACTTTTCTTGTTTGCAGCAGGGTGTATTTCAAAAAGGACAAGATGAAACAAATAAGACTATTTGAGAATGAAACCAAAGTTTGGTCTTTGAGTATTTATTTATATTTGCAAATATAGGAACACAGTTTGACATATACAACAGTACAGTGGGAAAGTGTCTTCTTCGAAGAAGAAAAAGCACACAGCTTATTTACATCTTCAGTGAGATAGAACGAGATGCGCCCTGCCTAAACATGACTCGGCATTTCTTACAATCAATCAGACATAGTAGCCATTCAGGAGCTACTTTGCTTCTACCTCTCTGTACCACTTTCTACCCCAAGGTTAGACATCCCTTTTATCTCATCTCATGGATGCTTGGTTAGGTGCCTTTGGCAATCTTATTGATGCTAAAAGTCTCCTTCAGCGCTTTAAGTAAACGCGCTTGGTCGGGACTGTTGCCGTCCCTTTAGCGCTATAAGTAAACGCGCTTGGTCGGGACTGTTGCCGTCCCTTTTGACACAGTCATGTTAAGGAAAAGGTCATGGTTGGGCGTACGGTTCTGTGACACGCGAGAGGAAAGAAAAAAACGACAATTGCAAGCGTGACAAGCGGTACGCGAACCTCCTTACGTGGAAATTCGCCGTTACATACTACTCGCTAAATCTACTATCTAACTGCTGCTCTGCCCGGTGAGTTATACAAATACGCTGAAAGATGCCTTTTTCGCCGCATCAGACGCTGACAGCCACTGTCCAAAGGTCCTTATTTTACGAGTTCGGAATGAGAATGGGTTGGAGAATGAGATGAACTCCCTTTCAGCATTGTGAGAGAAACTAAAAACAGAAACAAGACAAGAATATAAAGAATCATGCTTAAATGTTATTTTGCCAATACAACGGTCCCTAAGCACTCGTCTTACTGCCGTCTCTCCACCGGTGTTATTTCTCCAGGTTGGAGGATGGCTCGTTTTGATGAAAATTAGTTTGTAGTGCATTGTTTACCTTACTACGGTAGGAAAGATGCGTTGTTGGTGATTTAATAACATTTCGCTGTAGAGTTAGAATCTGTGAATATCTTTCTAACTTTACCGAAGTTGAGCTCTGTGCAGCGCTTACTCTGGCTCTGTTGAGCGCGTGTGCGTAGAGTGTGTGTCTATACGTTTGGTCAATGTTTTCTTTCTCTCATTCAAAATTCGGGTCTGTCAGTCACAGTGAAAACCGTGGACATTTCCGGGGACAGCTCCAGCCGGGGACAGGTCACAGAAACCACAGGTCACCATACCTTAAGTCTATTTAATTATTTATATGATCACAAAAACAGTGTAATCAAGAAAAAACATGATTTGCTCATTAAGTTCAGCAAACTCTTATTTAGTCTTGTGTTATGAATAACATGACCAGTTTGTGATTAATTTACAGTATATAGAATCCTTTCAGTTTAGAAGTTGATTAATGAGATTCCCCACAGTAACAGTCTTTTATTCACTGTAACAAAACATAAAATCATAACTTATAATGTTTCTCACTGTCTCATCCCTGAAGAAGAAGTATAAATACACAGAAGTTTACACAGAAGTATAAATGAAGTTTTAACTGCAGATGTACTGCCCTCTGGAGGCTCAGGGCGGTAACTACAGTAACAGAAAAGACTTCAGGCTTTCAGGATCAATCAAACACATGGAGAGATTATTAACCAATCAACATCACAGCAGATATTTTCTAACACAGTTCCTGTTTTTAACAGACCATCCAACCAGGAGAGTTTCACGTCCATCCAACGTCCAAGACACCGACTGTAAGTCTGTTTCATTATTTTTACACAGGAAATACAGGAAATAAATAGCCACATTATTTAACCCCAAACGAAGGAAAAACCCCAACAAAAAGTTTGTTTATGTCTGAGATCTGCTTCTCAGTGCAGAGTGTGTGTGATGGTGAACAGACTGATCTCTGATTTCAGCAGCTGATGTTCAGTAAGTGTTTCTGTCCACAGGAGAAACTCTCAGTCCTGTAGAGGACTCAGAGACACTGAGGAGCCAGGAGAGAACCCAAACCCAGGATACAGAGGCTGTGTGAATGTGGTGTTGAAGGTGTGGAGGTGGATCAGTGAGGCAGAGGCGACTGTGTAGAAGGACAGAGAGCCAGCAGGAAAGTCCACATACACTGCTACTCTACCAGAGATGGAGGAGGAGATGGATGTTAGTCTCCTATTGTGACTGACAGAGTAACCACGATCAGAGCACAACACACACCAGGACTGATCATTAGCTCCGAACAAACAGTCATCACTGTTTCCTCTCCTCTTGATTCCTCTGTAACTCACTGATATATAAACCACTCCTCTCCTCTCAACCTCCCAGTAACAGCGACCAGTCAGACCATCTCTACACAGCAGCTGATAGTAGGACTCAAACCTCTCTGGATGATCAGGATATGGCTGCTTCTCCTCACACATGTCACCTTCCTGTTGTTGTCAGACAGTTTGAGTTCTCTGCTCACTGTGTTTGTGTCCAGTTCCGAGCTGACAGCCATCTGATGGAGAAAAACAAACAAAAACAAACAGCACAATTAACAACTGTTGGTATTTATTAACTCTTTTGTTCTCTTCCATCAAGTGTCTACTGCATCCATATTGCCCAAGGCGGTAACGTAAAAAACCAGGATAAGGGATTAAGCCGGGATATTCAGGTTATCCTGGATGAATTTAGCTTTGACTTGGTTGCACAAAAGCAGGTTGAATTAAGCCCAGCCAAGTAACCATGGCGATTTATTCTTTGCGGCTAGCCTGGTCCAGAGCAGGCTAACAGCCAGGCTAAGATTAATCCTGGAGTCTGATGTGTTAAATCAGCTGACGCTCTGATCCGAAATAAACGTGTTTAACAGTTATTCCGTTGTCTTCTGAATGTGTTCTGCTTTATTTTTATTAACATGCATTACTTGTCACTATTGCTGTCACGAGTTTGATTTAAATCCTACTACTGCAGTTGTTGAGATGGTAATGGTAAAAATACGATACGAAATACGACGATACGGAGGAAATGGGCTTCCTCCGCTGCTGTCCCCGTGGAAATGTGCCTCCCCGTGCAAACACGGGGAGTGGGGAGGCAGGGGGATCCTCCCACACCGTGCAGCGGACTCTAAAAGCGGACTTTTAGCATCAATAACAACGACAATGGCACCTGATCAAACGTCCTTCTTAATCATTTTATTTTGGTGCTGTCACTTGTCATCTTGGAGCTTGGGAGTGAGAAAAAAAAACCATGAATAATAACAAGCATTGTTTATGAGATATGCTTACAGTGTGTATTGAAGTCACTTCTTTTTCTAGTTTTTGTCCAAGATATTTAGAATTAGATATAGCTTATGAAGATCTGTGCATATGGTTGTAAAACATATTCTCGCATTATGAATAAGCTTTGAAATTAAGCATAGTCCTTATAAATTTCCCAGGAACAAGAATTATTGTTTTTTTATTTATATAGTGCTTTACAGGCTACTCAAAGACACTTTACACTAAAACCAGCACATTTAGCGCACAAAAACAGATACAGCAATAAAACCAACACATAAAACAAGCATATTAAAGCAATTAAAACGTGGAGTGACTAAGTAGATTTTTTTTTTAAATCCATACGTATTCAGTCGGTCCGCTATTGTCTGTCGGGCTTTTTCTTTCCGTTTGATAATTTCCCTTTTTGCATATTATATGTTTCACCTCCTCGTAATTTTCCATTAGAAGCTGCTGCTCAGCGGGTGAAACATATGCTGCACACGTCTTTTCCATTTCTGCATCAGTAAATCTGTGATCGATACCGTGGTCTATTTAAGAAATCCGTGAACGTGCACTTATCCCAGCTATGTACACCTGGCTTGACATAGCTTCACCTACTTATCCTGGCTCGGCAAACGTGCAACCGATTAAGCCGCGGTGAGTGGATCACACTAAGTCAAGCTGCGCTTTTTCATTTATCCTGGATTTCTTTATTCTACTTTTGTGCAATAGGCCCCTGGTCTGTTTGTCTGTTTATAAAGCATGAAGTATAAAATATCACCCAATTCTATTTTACACCTTATAGTCAACTCATTATAACTCATTACCAGAGTTTGATAGTTTTACACTTATTCTTTGGGATTCATGGTCAATAAAACTCATTTACATGAAATTATAAACAAGTTTACAGTAAAATAATCAGAAATTATTTCTTTCTTTGTCCAGTTTTGTGTGTGTGTGTCTGTGTGTGTGTTTGTGTGTGTGTGTGTGTGTTTGTGTGTGTGTGTGTATGTGTGTCTGTGTGTGTCTCTATGTGTTTGTGTTTATGTGTTTGTGTGTGTGTGTGTCTGTGTGTATGTTTCTGTTTGTGTCTCTGTGTGTTTGTTTGTGTGTGTGTCTCTGTGTTTGTGTGTGTGTATGTGTCTGTGTGTTTGTGTGTGTGTCTCTGTGTGTTTGTGTGTGTTTGTGTGTCTCTGTGTGTGTGTGTGTGTGTGACTATGCATGTGTCTCTGTGTGTTTGTGTGTCTCTGTGTGTGTGTTTCTGTGTGTCTGTGTGTGTTTTTGTTTTTTGTTTTTATCAGTAGATGTGTTGCATGTTTTAACAGTTATTATTTGCATGGTTTGTGGATTTGCTGTGTTTGTTAGACTGAGAATTAGGATTATGAGAAGCAGCTGTGATTGCCTGTCGGTAATCCCCCACAGCTCATGATTGGCCACAGGATCTAATGTTTTGCTTGTTAAAGGTGAACAAGTGAACAACTAATATCAGCGATGATCAATAGAAACAAAGCTCTCTGTTGGCTCCACTGTTGATGAAACGTAATGATAAGTTCTGTTGGATCATTGTGTTCAGTTTGTTGTGTTTGTGGATTTTAAAATCCTATCCATTGAGTTCTAACATCTTTCCAGCCACTAAAACAGAAACTCTGGAGCCTTATGTGGCTACGGCGAAAGTTCTCATGAGAGCACGTGTCAAACTCAAGGCCACATCCGGCCCGCGGGCCTTGAGTTTGACACATGTGAATGAATTAATTATCTTTGGCCTGCATGACAAAATGTATTTACTATTTGAGCTGGCCTGCTGGTATATCGCAATCACCACCATAATAGTACAAATCCCACAATACACTTGCCGTGCATCGGCACGTCAATCACAGGCCCGCAAAAGCGTGCAACAATCGTCAACTAACCCTCTCCCCAAAAAATGGCTAAACGAAAGGTGGACTTTGAAAACAGGGGTTTTCAAGACAGGTGGGAGGCACAGTATATGTTCGCGGATGTAAAGGGCAAAGCTGTGTGTCTCCTGTGCGGAGACAGTGTGTCTGTAATGAAAGAATACTACATAAGAAGACACTATGAAACGAAGCACCACGACAAATACAAGCATCTGGACACGACACAAAGGCTACAGAAGGTAGAAGAGAAGTCTGGTGTCACAGCAGGCTATGTTCACTAAAGCCAAATCACAAAGCGAGGCTGCTGTTAAAGCCAGTTTTATTGTGGCAGCAGAGGTTGCAAAATCTGCCCAGCCCTTTACCGAGGGGGATTTTGTCAAAAACTGCATGATTAAAGTTTGCGACGCCGTGTGCCCAGAAAAAAGGCAAGCATTTTTAAATGTGAGCCTGAGCCGAAACACTGTTGCTGACCGTGTGCGTCACTTTGCTGCCAATCTCCAACAACAGCTTGTGAGAAAGGGAAACGATTTCATCGCATACTCCCTTGCTGTGGATGAGAGCACCGACACTTCTGATACTGCCCAGCTGTCAATTTTCATCCGTGGAGTGGACTCAAGCCTGTGAGTAACAGAAGAGTTTTTGGGATTACACTCAATGCATGGCACAACTATGGGGAAAGATATCTTTGAAGAGGTGTCCAGATGTGTAGATAAAATGGGGTTGCCGTGTGATAAACTTGTGGGACTGACAACAGATGGAGCGCCTGCGATGTGTGGTCAAAAAAGTGGATTGGTGGGGAAGATCCGAGAAAAGATGCAGGAGGAAAACGTCACAGGTGAGCTGACAGCTTATCACTGCATCATACACCAGGAATCCTTCTGTGGCAAAGCCTTGAAAATGGAACATGTGATGAGCATCATAACACGAGTGTTTAACTTTATCAGAGTCAAAGGTTTAAATCACTGCCAGTTCAAGTCTTTTCTGGCGGAGTTAAGTTCAGAATATGGTGACTTGCCCTATCACACAGAGGTGCGATGGCTAAGCCAGGGAAAAGTGCTGGAAAGATTTTTCGAAGGTGCGGAGGAGATCTGTGAGTTCATGGAAAGCAAAGGGAAAGACACAACATAGCTCCGAAATAAAAAGTTTCTGTGTGAAGTGGCATTTGTGTGTGACATCACGAGCCACCTGAATGCGCTCAACCTGCAGCTTCAGGGGCGGGGCCGTGTCATCACTGACATGTACGCTACAGTGAGGGCTTTTAAAACCAAGCTGCACCTGTGGGAGACGCAGATGGTGCAGGAAAACTTGAGCCATTTTCCGCACTGCCAAACAATGAAAGAGCAGGTCGCTGCCGCCGTTTTCCCAACTGCACAGTTTGTTGAAAAACTCGGCATACTTGGTGCTGACTTCACACGGCGATTTGTCGATTTTGAAGCCCAAAAAAGCAGGTTTGAACTGCTCAGTAATCCATTTACAGCCGACATGGAAAGCGCACGATTAAACCTCCAAATGGAGCTGATTGAGCTCCAATGTAGTGACACACTGAAGGCAAAATATGAGTCTGTGGGCGCTGCAGAGTTTCCACGTTTCATCCCCAATACAATGCCCCAGCTGCGCTCCCAGGCTGCTCAAACGCTCTCTATGTTTGGCAGCACATACTTGTGTGAACAACTCTTCTCTTTGATGAAGATAAACAAAACTTCACACAGGAGTCGTCTTACTGATGAACACCTTCACTGAATCCTGAGGATTTCCTCAGCTCAGAGCCTCACCCCAGACATAGATGAACTTGTATCCAAGATGAGACACCAAGCATCTGGCTCAGACCAGTGAGCATTTCAGAGCTGCAAACGGTGCTTTGACGCATTTTCAGTCTTTAATGCAGTTTCATTTTTGCATTTTTTTTCTCTGGCTACTACAGGACATTTGATTTTCCTTTGAAGTAAATAACTTTTGGCTGTTGTTTGCCTGTAGAAAATGTTTTCACTTGAAATTACTCTGGAAAAACTGCAGATAGAGCCATAAGAAATTAGTGAAACTGATTTTATTTATTATTTTTATTTCTTTTATTTCCTAATTAATGTTGTTTTATAGGCCTTGTTGGTTTCAGGTTCATAATAATAATAATAATAATAATAATAATAAGGTTGTTTCAATAAGTTTTCAATAAACGTTGAACCCGTCCGGCCCTTGACTTATAGCAATTTTTTAATGTCGGCCCACTGTGTATTTGAGTTTGACACCCCTGGTGTAGAGCCTACGCAGAAGCATAAATCTGCCTTTAGACTCAACTCTCTTCTATAAACACATTAGGCAAGATGTTGCTGAACAAAATCCAACCTCAACCAGCAGTCTGCTTATTTTGCTTGTACTGATTGTCTGTCAGATTGAGTCCCTTCTGGTTTTACCCATCTTCTGTAATGATATTTGATGTTGTCTTGTTTTAACTGCTTGTGCTGATTGTCTGCTTAACATTGGTCTGTATTCATTGCCTGCATTAGTAATTACTACATGATGCTGCCTGACTCCTCTAAGATCTTCATTCAGTTCAGATGTTTCATTTTCTTGCTGGTTAAGATTTGAGATGTGTGTTTTATTTATTTTTTATATTTAATATCAGGCAGAGGGACAACAGGGGAAAATTATCCTTTTGGCCCATTTACAGGGATGTTGATCAATGTGCATTTACCCTGATAATTAGTAAAAATAAAATAAATCAAACTTAAAACAAACTCACACCTCCCCAAAACCCGGTCCCCCAACCCCCCCCCCCCCCCCCCCCCCCCCCGAAAAAAAAAAAAAAAAAAAAAAAAACACAAACACAAAAAAGGACCCCCCCTAAAAAAAAAAAAAAAAAACCCTCCGGGTGGGGGGGAAAAAAAACGGTTTTGTCCATCTGCCATACCTGAGAGTTTTCAGTTTCCAGTCATGATCCTCAAGCCCTGCTGACAGCAGCGTCACTCCTGAGTCTCCTGGATGATTGTAGCTCAGGTCCAGCTCTCTCAGATAGGAGGGGTTGGAGCTCAGAGCTAAGGCCAGAGAAGAACAGCCTTCCTCTGTGACCAGACAGCCTGACAGACTGCAAAAACACACACAGACACACCAATTTGCTCAATAGACGCATTAGATCCTCATAACAGCAACAAAAACTGTCACTGATGGTGTTCTGAAGTCCTGTAATAAACCTGCTCTTTGTATATCCAAGTAAAATTTCTGTTTTGTGAACAGATACTTAGACTTAGACTTAGACTTCTCTTTATTGATCCCTTTGGGATGACTCCCGCAAGGAAATTAGATTTCCAGTAGCAGATTTTAGCATCTTACAAAAACACTCTTTAAATAGAAAAAGGATAGACAAAATACAGTATAAGAATAACAAAACACAACAATAAAACTTTTTAGCTAAATATTTTTTCAAAAATAAACAAACAGTAAAACAACAATAAACTACAGATAAATAAAGATAGATATATAGGTATATAGGACTATGTATGGTATTGTGTTATTATACAGTTAATAAATAAATGACATTTAGCATAAACTAGCAGTTAAGAGCAGTTAGAGTGTCCAGGTATGTATGTGAGTAGATTATTAATAATTTATTGCACAGTGTTCTGTTCTGTCCTCTTTACCCTATTAAATACTCTAGATACACTATCCTGGTGACAAGCTCCAGAGTCAGCGAACCCCTTCAGTACAATATTGCTGCCTCATCTAATACATAATCATAAAACGGACTAAAGAGACTTAATACTTAACTTATTACTCAGGTCCAGCTCTCTCAGACTAGAGGACTGGGAGCTGAGAACTGAGGACACTGTGTTCATCCAATAATTATTCTATGAAGAAAATAAGAGCTCATGAAACAACTGAACACCAACCTGAGAGTTCCAGTCTGCAATGTGGACTCTTCAGTCCAGCAGACACCAGCTTCACTCCCTAAATCCCTCAGGTTGTTGTTACTCAGGTCCAGTTCTGTCAGACTAGAGGACTTGGAGCTGAGAACTGAGGACAGAGCTTCACAGCTTCTCTCCGACAGGTTACAGCCACTTAACCTGAAGAGGAATCAGCAACACATAAGAAAAAAATAACAAGAAAACATTGTTAGGAAGAAGAAAAACTATATTTAATCTGGATAGTTTTGTGTGCACATACAGAGCTTTGTTGGAGGCTTTGACCACTGGCAGCAGCCTCGAGAAGAGCCTTCTCTGAAGCAGAGTATTTTTTCAGGTCAAACCTGTCCAGATCTTTCTCTGATGACAGTAAGATGAAGACCAAAGCTGACCACTGAGCAGGAGACAGTTTATCTGCAGAGAGACTTCCTGAACTCAGAGCCAGTTGGATCTCCTCACGAGAGAATCATCATTCAGTTCATTCAGACAGTGAAACAGATTGATGCTTCTCTCTGGAGACAGATTCGTTAATCTTCTTCTTGATGTACTTGACTGTTTTCTTGTTTTGCCTCAAACATACTTCCTGTCTGTGTCAGCAGACCTCGTAGGAGAGCCTGATTGGTCTCCAGTGAAAGACCCAGGAGGAAGCGAAGGAACAAGTCCAGGTGTCCATTTGGACTCTGTAAGGCCTTGTCCACAGCACTCTGGTAGAACTGTGTTGATGTTGTTTGTTCTGATTTGTCTCTGAAAACTTTAGAAAACCAGGTTTTTTTCCGTTTCTCCAATAGCAGATTGACTCCAGAGTTGGTGAATGTCAGATGGACATGAAGAGCAGCCAGAAACTCCTGAACACTCAGATGGACGAAGCAGAACACCTTGTCCTCGTACAGTCCTCTCTCCTCTTTAAAGATCTCTGTGAACACTCCTGAGCACACTGAGGCTGCTCTGATATCAATGCTACACTCTGTCAGGTCTGATTCATAGAAGATCAGGTTGCCTTTCTGCAGCTGCTCAAAAGCCAGTTTTCCCAGAGACTCGATCATCTTCCTGGTGTCTGGACTCCAGTGTGAATCCTTCTCGTGTCCTCCATCATACTTGACATTCTTCAGTTTGGACTGAACCACCAGGAAGTAGATGTACATCTCAGTCAGGGTCTTGGGCAGCTTTCCTTCCTCTCTGGTCTTCGACATGTCATCCAGAACTGTAGCAGTGATCCAGCAGAAGACTGGGATGTGGCACATGATGTGGAGGCTTCGTGATGTCTTGATGTGGGAGATGATTCTGTCGGCCTTCTCCTCATCTGTGAATCTCTTCCTGAAGTACTCCTCCTTCTGTGGGTCAGTGAACCCTCTGACCTCTGTCACCATGTCAACACACTCAGGAGGAATCTGATTGGCTGCAGTAGGTCGTGTGGTTATCCAGAGGCGAGCAGAGGGAAGCAGTTTCCCCCTGATGAGGTTTGTCAGCAGAACACCCACTGAGGTGGACTCTGTAACATCAGTCAGGATCTCAGTGTTGAGGAAGTCCAGAGGAAGTCGACACTCATCCAGACCATCAAAGATGAACACAACTGGGAACTCTTCAAACCTGCAGATTCCTGCTTCCTTGGTTTCACTAAAGAACAAATGAACAAGCTCCACCAAACTGTACTTTTTCTCTTTCAGCACATTCAGCTCTCTGAAGGTGAATGTAAATGTGAATTGTATGTCCTGATTGGCCTTGTCTTCAGCCCAGTCCAGAGTAAACTTCTGTGTTAAGACTGTTTTCCCGATGCCAGCCACTCCCTTAGTCATCACTGTTCTGACTGGTTCATGTCTTCCAGGTGGGGTTTTAAAGATGTCTTCACATATGATTGTTGTTTCTGGTCTGTCTGGTTTCCAGGATGCTGTTTCAATCTGTCTGACCTCATGTTCATTATTGACCTCTTCAGTCCCTCCGTCTGTGAGGTAGATCTCTGTGAACATCTTATTCAGAAGGGTTTTGTTTCCAGCTTTAGCAATCCCTTCAAACTCACACTGGAACTTATTTTGTGAGTTGGATTTGACTTTTTGCTGACATAAATCAAGAATATCTGAAAACATAAAACAATGAAATCATGTGTCTGTGCACATTTCTGTTTTCCGGAAATCTATTTGAGATTCACTTATTTAAAATGACATATTATTCACAATTACAACAACTGATAGTCATGCATCCATGAACTCTGTGGTCTCCAAAGAAACCAGAAGGTGTTTGACTTAATTACAGAGGGATGGGAATTAATATAGTCAAAGGTGTTTGTCACAGTAGCATCAGTGTGTGCAATTGTTAACCAGAATAGCCTACAAAAACTGGATTGTCTGACTTTGTCTCATCAACTTTTGTTCTTGGAGACAGTTTACATTTTGTGTCTGTCGTAGTTGTGCGTTTGGTAGCTTGTTCTGGTATTGTAAGCACAATATATATGTCTATCTTTGTAGATAAGAGGGAGCCATTTGTTAAATACATTGTGATATGTTTGATATTTTTGTTACATCCATTTTCTATTTCATATTATGACTTACCTGTAGGTTCTGAGATGGTGTTTGATAAATTCTTCACTAGCTCATTCTGATTCATCTTCACTAAAACTATTCTGGTCACTTTAATAGTGTTCATACTGTAGGTCAAGAACATCTGGTCCACTGTCTTCACCCTGTTTACATTCTCCAGTTTGCTTTTTCGGATTGCTGGGAAGTCTTCAATGGCCCCTTTCTGCTGCAGGTGCCACTTAAATTTTTCAAAGTCCTCAGCTCCCAAATCTTCTAAAGTTCCCAAGACGACCTCTTGAGGTGTCTCCATCTTTGCTTCCTGCAAGGATCCAAAATATATCAAAAGAACTTGGTCACCTTATAGAAACATTTTGGGTTAAAAATACTCAGATTATCAACATAGACCAGTTTTGGACTTCCGGTGTAGCGACTTGATAGAGTAGTCGCAATTGTCCCTCACTTCCATCCTCTACATCTTTAACCTTCTTTACAGTCCAGCCAAATTGCTGGACTGCAACACGTTTTTCACTCAAGATTTAATAATAGGGCCAGGGGCACTGCCATCATTATTAGCAAAAATGTTATGTTTGAACCAGGAAATACCGTGTCCGTGCTTTGCTGTGGTGGCTGGCAAATTGCAAAACATACCCATAATTTTGGCCAGCGTCTACGCCCCCAACTGGGATGACTGCGCATTTATATCCACATTTTTTCAAACATTGAAAATGAACGAATCATTGTGGGTGTAGATTTTAATCTGGTCCAAGTCCCTGTACTGGACAGATCGTCGAACAAACCGGACTCCTTAACTAAATCAGCCCAAACTCTGCATGCTTTTGCCAAACGACCCGGGCTCACTGATCCATGGAGGCATATGTCTGTGTTCTTGCTGAGGTTCTAGGAGCCATCAACTTGCTACAGAGCGGCAAATCCCCAAGGTAGGATGGCTTCACTGTAGAGTTTAATTGCTTTAAAGAAATGAAAACATCCCTCGAACGTTTTTTCTAATATCCAGAAGCTCCTGTTGCCAGACCTTCCTCTGCAGTGCTGTGAAGATAGGTCTGGCAATGTGAGACTACGTTTTCACATGTGGCGTGGCGGAGTTAGCAAGCTAACCTTAGCCAACTAACAAGTCGTCTACTAGCTGGCTGGTTCCGCCATGTTTTCATGTTTTTTATAGTCTTGACCCTCACTGGATGAGCCCTGACTGGAATTCGAACCCTACTCTCCTGTTACGAAATGGATGATTTTACCACATACTTTATGTTTAGAACACTGCACTCTGCACACATGATATGATTGGTCGCATGATGGAACATGATTCCTTTTCAATATACTGCAAATAGTCTGAATGTGTTTTAAAACAATTTCCATGAGTGTGTTTAAATTGACTACTCGGTTTGTTAAACCTGTTTTTTAAACAGGGCCCTGGAAACAAACTGGGACACATATAAAATATTAATGTATAAAACTGAAATTACAGATTATTGCGTGATTAATATATTTGAATAAACTTTAATGGGCCTCCTGCTAACCATAGCAAGGTAAAATGCTGTTGGATGTGTCATGGTTGTGTATGTTTCAGTTTCCTGTTTTATTTTGTAGTCTTTCTCCCTTGTCTTGTCTTGTTTTACTTCCTGTCTTGTGTTTCCCGCCTTTGTGATTGTCTGCCCCACTCTGATGTGTTTCACCTGTTCCTGAGTCCTTGTGTCACCTATCTCTTGTTTCACCTCATTACCTCTTGTATTTAGTCTGTGTGTTGTCTTTGTCTAGTGTCAGATTATTGTAGTGTTTTGGGTGTTTGTGTGTGCTTGCATTTCCCTGTTGTTGGGTTCCTTGTGGTTTTCATGTCTTTAGTTTTCCCAGAGTTTTTGGAAATTGTTTTGCCTGCCTGCTTGCCTCAGGACTTCCTTTGTTGTTTGCACCACTTATTTTATTAAATCCTCAAACTATCCACTGCCTACCCGTCTCTGCATTTGGGTCCGATATTGTCTGGAGTCGGGACAGGATGTTTTTTTTGCTGTACTGTAAGATTGATATTACTATACTTATACTTAATAAAACACTTGAATATTTCATTGTTGAGTTAAATGATAATTGAGTGTTGACTAATTACTTTGTTTAAGGAGTAATAACTCACCCTCTTCTCTACACATTACATACTTATCATTCCAAGATGCATCTACACACTACTTTGCACTGTTAATTTTTGCACTTTACATCCCACTCCATGTGTACTTCTTGACGTCTTGATATTATGTCTTATTTGTATATTTGTATTTTTGTACATTATGTTGATATGTGCCTATATGTATATTGTTGTCTCTATTGTACAGTATGTGTCTATATTACTATTTGTCTACTGAATGTTTACTACTACATGTCTATTTGTTGAATGTATAGAGAGTTAACACTTACCGAAGTCAAATTCCTTGTTTATGTAAGTATACTTGGCCAATAAAACTGATTATAATTCTGATAAGTAAAAAGTAACGTTTTACACTTCCTGAGTAAATTTCCCAACACTGTTGATGACACACTTATTCCCTGAAGTTGAGTAACACAGATGATGGTGACAGAAAATTAGTTGAAATTGGCTTTAGTTTGCTGCCAAGTTGAAGACGGTTTAGTATTTTCCATCAACCGTTAGTTAATGTACACTTTAAATATGAGGAATATACTTTAGGCATGCAGTACATATCTCTAATTTGTATATAATTTGTGCAAAAACTGCACTAAAAGAAGCAGCATACTCAAACAACGACGTAGAGTATAGCAATGTTCTGAAGATCTTGACATCATAACTACACCTATTTTAACACACACACACACACAAGTTAAAGTGATGGTTACACTAAATCTTTTTGTGTATTTATCAAAACGTGCATAAGCAATCTTAACTAGTCGTTTTGGTGTCTAAGCTTAACTATGGTTGGAGAGGTTGATCAGTTGCCCTTTAACGTTACATCACAGCTTGATTTCACCTCAGCAACAGAGTGTTTCCTGCTGAGTCCTAATCCTCCCATAAATCACACTGACTCATCTTTCTCATTCAAAGCAACACTTTATCTGGACTTCTCTCTGCTTGCTGATCACACAGGTGGCCATCTTGATTCACAGCTTTAAACAGTCACACTTTCACCATCAATTCAACCGTTTTTTCAAAAAACTACGATTAAGGTCATCATCTCAACCAATCATAGATCCACTTACTGAACTTTCAGCCATCAGCGACCGTCTCTTCTGTCCTCAGCAGGTCTGTGTAGAAAAGGAGCTTCAACTTCCATCAGACGAAGTAAAGCGGCGCTCCTTATTCCTCAGTCAGAGAGTGTTTAAGTGTGTTTCTGTGTTTGAGTGTGTTTTTGTGTGTGTGGTCAAACCTCACTATGAAATATGCAGTCTGACTGGTTGGACTATATGACTATAGTAATTTTGTCACCACTCAACCAAATGCAAACAGCTGAGGAGGTGAGGATATCACAGCAGATTGGTGGGGGGCAGGCTGTGTCCACCCTGTTCTCACTCAAAACTCGTAAAATACAGACGATCGGGCAGTGTCTAGCAGCATCAGATACATTTCAGTTAAAAAAAAAACTTGTTGTTACGTTTTTTGGGGGCTGAACGTGGCCATGTTGTGGTTATGAAAGAGGAGAGATTGGATGACCCATGAGGTTGATACATTTGCAGCTTATTTTCTTTTTTCTTGCACATATTGCACACTATTTCCTGATCATTTAGCTGTTGTATATATATCTCTTCTCTGTACAACCTTTGTTCTTTCTATTTGCGTTTGGCTGGTGTGTACCAGCTTGGGTATGAATGAAAAATTAATCTATATTTGAACTATTTTACCATCTAATTAACCTGTGCTGTATTAATACCTCCCTTATGAGTGATGTAGCCTATTTCATCATTTTATTCCTGCTTGTTACTGCTTTGCATGGTTAAACAGTTCAAGAAGATGGCTCGGGTCTGTGTTGCCTGGCTGTGTTCTGATGCCTGCATGGCTTTTTATACTGAATGGGGATACTGTGGATAATGTGTAACTGTGCTAAAGTCTTGCTGCTTCCTGTAGCTCTGCATGGCTTACCTAGAAAGCGTATTGTTGCTCTAGCTGTCTGTGTGGTGTCTTGTTGACTTCTGTCTGTATAGTTTAACCTGTACCTGTACGGTTGGGGACAGAACTCAGGCGCAGAGACTTGAACTGGTGCAAAAATTATTTTTTTACTGAATAACGAAAGTCAATGATTAGTGTGAGGATCTGGGTCTGAAGCAGGCTGGGGCTGGCAGTGGTAGTTATGTTAAGTTAAATGTAAGACAAGTGAATGTTGCTACATGGTAGGTAGGCTGTCGAGACCGCTCACCAGCCTACTGAATGAGACCGTATTTAAGGACCGCAACCGAGGGTACTGCATGAGTCTATACTCAAATGGGTGTCTAGGTTCTCGGCAAGTTTCAGTTATCAACTAATCCCAGAAGCCTTTATTTCTCATGCATCTTAGATGATTATGTACATAGAAATTCATAGGCCACATTGTCAATGGATATCACATACAAATACAAGTCATGTTATCTTAGTAGTTATGTTAAGTTAAATGTTGGTTACATAGTAGTTAGACTGTCACGAGGAGACCACGCACCAGGCTACTGAATGTAACTGTGGCCAGTGCGTGAGTCTAGTCTCGGTCAGTATGAGTGTGTATAGTATGTCAATCAAAATTGACAAAAATATAATTAAAAAAAAACGCCAAAAAAGTGACAAAAAATTGGAAATAAAGTGACAAAAGATATTTGAATAAAATCGACAAAAAAGTGTCTAGAAAAGTGTAGCAAAAGAACAACAAAATGTAGAAATTTCGACCCAGAAAAACACAAAGTTGCAGGCCGATGGGAAGACAACACAAGGGTTAGTAAGATAGATAGATAAATAAATAGATAGATAGGTAGATAGTGTATCATTTGCATCTTTAAACATTTGAAAAGAACATACTAGTCTTAAAATGCCCATACTATGAAAAAATCCCTGGTCTCTGGTGCTTCCACACGCATACAAACTTTGAAAAAAATCCATCCATGGTGTTCTGAGTGAGATACGGTTTCTGAATGTGTCCTGCCTTCAGTCTCCGGGTGAGCTGTTCAAAGTGTGACATCACAAGCTGAAACGAGATGGCTATCCGCAACCGTTAGCTAACGCTAATGCTAACGCTAATGCTAATGCTAACGCTAATGCTAACGCTAGCATGCTACCTTGTTCTCAATAGCAAAGCACTGCTACAACACACACAAGTTCACCATAATCTCCAAAAGAACTACTTCCATGTGCGCCCTGGTTTAGAAGAAGTCTCCCAGCTAATCCTGCCTTGTAACTGACCGAAATTGGAGAAACCTTTCTTTTACTGTCTATGGAGCTAGCTGACATGATCTACATCTGAGCTACTGAGCATGTAAGAAAGTGCAAGTACAAGTAGTAAAGAAGAAGAAGAAAAGAGGTCTCACTCTGTAGCTAAAACAGAGACCAGGTGAAAAGAGGATCTGCAGCAGTGAGAGAGAGCTGTGCAGTACAACAACAATATGGTGTTTGTTGAAAATTAAACCATGTAAACCTATTCTGGTACAACCTTAAAATACAGTTATGAACCTGAAAATGAGCGTAATATGGGCGCTTTAATGTTAGTGATGAACTGGGGAAGTTTTCATGGTGAGATGTAAAGTAGCGGCCTGCAGACTCTCTGTTTCATTATCACATCTTCTAAAGACACAGTTACACGCACACACACACACACACACACACACAGAGCCAAGCTGTTATTTCTGAGAGTATACAGACTAGGCTTCTAGTTTCACTCGTATATTTTAGGGGTTGTCAGATTAATAAGATAAATACTTTGATTTGTGATTAGTTATTCAACTGTTATTTAATGAAACCATGTTACAAGACCATACATTTACAGAAGACAAGAAACTAAAGAGAGACATATACATTAGATACAATAGATTGATGCATAGACAGACAGACAGACAGACAGACAGACAGACAGGTATATATATATATATATATATATATATATATATATATATATATATATATATATAGATAGATAGATAGATAGATAGATAGATAGATGCATGACAGACAGACAGACAGACAGACGGACAGATGCATGGTAGATAGATGGATAGATAGAGCTGGAGGAGGTGACGTACGTAGGGCTATGAGGGTGACGTCATCCCCTCTGTTTCTCGGGGTGTGTTTGTTTGTGAGAGGAAGAAGCTGGTTGGATGTTGGGCGGGGTCTGAGGAGAGAGGGGGAGAGAGAGAGAGAGAGAAGGAGAGAAACAGAGAGACAGAGAGAGAGAGAGAGGGAAAAACCTCCCGATCCTGCTGCTGCTGCTGACAAACGGAGAACAGGAAGGACGGAGAGACAGATAGACACACAGAGACACGGAACAGAGAGACAGAGAGAGAGAGACATACAGGAGAGACAGACGGACGGACAGCCGGGAGGATGGGCCGGCGGAGCGGCCGTCGGTAGCGCTCTGTTTTCAGGCACGGAGCTCCAGGATGAGCGTAGCGCTGCAGGACCTCCGGAACACCGTGAGTACACACACACACATACACACACACACACACACACACACACACACACACACACACACACACACACACACACACACACACACACACACACACACACACATGTTAAACGAGCGTGTACCCGCCACATGCACGCGCCCGGACGCGTGACACGCAGCTGCACGGTCCCTGTCTGTTTTTTGGCTGATTACCTGTCAATCACTGACTGACTGATCTGTGTGAAACTGTGACTGCAGACAGGTGTGTGCGTGCGTGTGTGTGTGTGTGTGTGTGTGTGTGTGTGTGTGAGAGAGAGCAGAAACACATTTTCAGGCCTCCTGCTGACGTCACTGATCAAACAGGCTGATTGATCACTAAGGGGCGGAGCTACATGTTGTAAACAGTTGTGGCTCAGCCCCCCCAGACCCTTATTTTCAGAGATTTCTTTCCCATTTACGGCAGATAGGCTACTTGCACTTTTTTTTTCAAGCCATTTATTTATTAGAATGCCTTAAAATCTGTACATCATTAAGGGAAAACGAGCTTTGCCGAGGAAACACTGTGCGTGTGTGTTAAAGGGGAGACTAGTGGACAGACCAGTTTGGGGTGGACTTTACCGTTACATCACTGCAGTTGCGCACGTATAGTGATGGCAGAAAACCAGCCAAAACAATGATGAATATACCGTTTATCACAATACATCCACGTGCTACAACTTTCCTGTTTCAGGCTTCCAGACTGTGGGCGAGAGTTTAGATTCTCTGCCGGGCCCTTGATCAAGCATTTGTGTTTTTTTAATCATTACTTTATTAGCCTAATTGGGTGGAGAGAGAGCTATGCCATTATCATGCGCAGCGTCTCTTCCACTCGCACGCACCACACCGGGCCTGCTGGGCTGTATGGTGGAGCTGAAGTGCAACATGGAGCTTGAAGATGTAAATGCAAAAAATAAAAACAGGAAAATCAGTCTACCTTTGAGCAAGTCTGGAGGAAAGTCGGAGGTATGGAACCATTTTAAACAAGTCATGGGCAGTGACAACATATGTGTCGGCTTTGTCGAGTGCATTAAGTGCGGTACGCTGCTCGCCTATGACGGCAAATAAACAGGGACGATGAACAGACACATGAAGGCAATCTTCTCCAAGCATACCCCTTCTCAACAGATTTCTGTAGTTCAAACAACTCTGAATTGTAGTTGAGAACGTCAGTTATGCCCACGTATTAAAAAGTTGTCGGGTTTAAATCGGGCTCGGGTAGGGTCAGGCTTGATTTTTTTGGGCCCTATCTAAGCTTTACCGTAGGCGTAGCACAGGGGAGAGCTCTCTCTCCAGGGCCGGCAGAATAAAGAGCAGGTACATCTCCACCGCTACGTTTAGGTTTAAACACTCCCTAGGAACATGCATTTCCTGGGTGTTTTCCCCCGGGACAGGAACCCATCCTGGCTTGAAAGGCCTGTTTTTTTATGACCCACCCATCCCCCCCGACCTCCTCCCTACACGGCCAGCCGCGCTCTCATAGAGCAGCACGCAGGGTGGTGCATACAGAATAAAATCATGTAATGCACAGCAGACTATGGTGCAGGTAGATTATTTTCTGAAATATAGTGAGTGTATTCTTGTAATAGCCTATTATAACTTTATATTTATAAAAATGTCATGACTCCTCCAAATCTCAGAGATCACAGATAGGCTATATTTTGAATGTGCACAAAGTTTTAAATCTTTTATTAATTCATTGAAATGAATTAATGTATCATTGAGGTGAATTTAATTGTCATATGCACATTTAAGGAGGTTACTTCCCCAACAAAAGACGCAAAAGAGGAGGGAAGAGTAAATGATGCCTAGGCTACATGTGTGCTGACTCAGATAGAATTAGAAAGTCGAAAGAATAAATAGTTGAACGCAATACAGAATGCCTGAGATCCTTACTGCAATATATTCCATTATGTTTTTATATTTGGATTGTAATCTACAGTATGTTTCCCTTTACACAGAGATATTTCCAGCATATTGATTCAGAAAAAGGTAGAAATAGGTGCATAAAAATTCACCTAAATGCAGGAAATTAAGTGTTTAATGTATTTTTGACCACCGCATCATAAACCATCCACACAGATCTGAAAACAAGACCTCGGCCTTTGGGTTGCCAGACCAGTTATGATTAGGCCAAATGTTGGTGCCATCTAACTTACATCTACAAACTGGGCAGCTAAAATGAACATACACTGGTTATTAACAAGCTGGGCAAGCCAATCACTGTTTTGTATTGCATGTTTATTTAAATGGGTCCGGGCTAATCCCCGAACCTCCTGAAGTCCTAGAAACACCCCTGCTCACTCACTCAACCAACCTGGCGTTCTCGCTCTGATTTACGATTTGATTGGTTTAAAGTAATGTAAACAACCCAGAGAGTTTTTTGTAGCCAGACCTTCCTCCACAGCACTGTGTGTGTGTGTATGTGTGTGTGTGTGTGTGTGTGTTTGTGAGTCTGTGTGTCTGTGTGTGTGTGTGTTTCTGTGATTGTGTGTGTGTGTGTGTGTGTGTGTGTGTGTGTGTGTGTGTGTGTGTGTGTGTGTGTGTTTTACCTGATTGGTTGTTAGAACCCCTGCGGCTGGCTTCAGGAATGTGGATCCTCCGGTTGGTCCCTGAACTCACCAGACCTGCAGCTCTCTGAATTAAAGTGTGTAAACTTCCTCCTAACTTTCTGGGAGGTTCCTGGAAGGAAATCTCTTAATTCAGACTCATTTCCCAAAAGGAACAAAATAAAGATGAATTTATTTAATATATTTAATTAAAGTGTTGGAGAGAAACATCACAGGGTGTTTTTCTGTGTGTGTGTGTGTGTGTGTGTGTGTGTGTGTGTGTGTGTGTGTGTGTGTGTGTGTGTGTGTGTGTGTGTGTGTGTGTCTGTCTCAGATGTCTTCAAACGGCAAGTTGGCTTAAATCCACACGTTTTTTAGTCCAATAAATAAACAAAATAAACTCACAAACACCTGTTTTTCCGTTCTCTGCAGCATTTCTGACCATCAACCCAACATTTGCTTCCGTCCGACACGTGTGTGTGTGTGTGTCTGTGTGTGTGTGTGTGTCTGTGTGTCTGTGTGTGTGTGTGTCTGTGTGTCTGTGTGTGTGCGTGTGTGTGTGTGTGTCTGTGTGTGTGCATGTGCATGTGTGTGTGTGTGTGTGTTGGGTTGGGTTGGGCAGGGTTTTCTGTTTCCTGTCTGCAGCTCTGTGACTTCCTATCTTAAGACGCCCAGTTTTCCGTTGACCTCCGCTGCTCCTGTTTGTATCTGACTTCATCATCTTCATCATCAGTGTTGGGTATATAAAAAAGCCAAAAATCTTTGAAAGAAATGTTAAAATGACAATAAAAGTTAAAGAAAAACGCCAAAAAATAGGACAAAAAGGTTTTAAAAACGCTGCAGGGGCAGTGAAACATTATCAATGTTTGGAAAGGCGCCAACAAATGAAATGTATTATTAGTTTTTAAAAAAGTTGTAAAAGTGTTGATTCCCTGAAAGGATTCAGTGTCCTTGTCTGTGTGTGTGCATGTGCGTGTGTGTGTGCGTGTGTGTGTGTGTGTGTGTGTGGGTGTGGGAAATTTTTTTTTTTCCACCCATGTTTTTGTCACTTTTTTCAATGTTTTTTTTATAAATAAAAAAGAAATTTAAATTCTATGTAATAGAATAAAACGTGTGCAGAGTTGTAGGGAGCCATCCACGTTATTTCTTTTGGAAAATTTGGTTGAAAGAAACCCAAATTTTTGATATAGAAAAATGGGTCAGATTTGACCCGAGGAAAACAGGAGGGTTAATAACATAAAACATTATCTCGGATATTAAAAGAGCTTCGTCAACCGGTTTATTAAAACATTGAAAACATGGTGAGAAAACCATCTCTCTCTCTGCAGATCTTCACACGTTTCTCTCTAAAGAAACATGAGCCACTACAACTCACTACAACTCTGGACTTTATCAGTGATACCGCTGCAGGCAACATTCCCCCAAAATCTCTTCTTTATTAAGCTTTTTTCTTCCTCCTCTTTTTTGGCTCTTTACTACGGAGCCCCTAAGGGGACATGAGCAAAAAAAAACTATCTGAAGTTTAGTTTCATGTGAGCACATACAACCACACGTATATTGATGTAGCCAGGGCCATACTTGAGACAGTGACAGCTAGAGAAATGACTACAGTACAGGAGTCATCCATCCATCCATCCATCTTCGTCCGCTTATCCGGTGTCGGGTTGCGGGGGGAGCAGCTCCAGCAGGGGACCCCAAACTTCCCTTTCCTGAGCCACATTAACCAGTTCTTACTGGGGGATCCTGAGGTGTTCCCAGGCTAGGTTGGAGATATAATCCCTCCATCTAGTCCTGGGTCTTCCCTGACGCCTCCTCCAAGCTGGACGTGCCTCCACCTAGTCCTGGGTCTTCTCTGAGGCAGCTCCCAGCTGCACGTCCCTCCACCTAGTCCTGGGTCTTCTCTGAGGCAGCTCCCAGCTGCACGTCCCTCCACCTAGTCCTGGGTCTTCCCTGAGGCCTCCTCCTAGCTGGACTTCCCTCCACCTAGTCCTGGGTCTTCCCTGAGGCCTCCTCCTAGCTGGACTTCCCTCCACCTAGTCCTGGGTCTTCCCCGAGGCCTCCTCCAAGATGGACGTGCCTCCATCTAGTCCTGGGTCTTCTCTGAGGCCTCCTCCCAGCTGCACGTCCCTCCACCTAGTCCTGGGTATTCCATGAGGGCTCCTCCTAGTTGGACTTCCCTCCACCTAGTCCTGGGTCTTGAGCTCCTCCCAGCTGACACTCCACCTAGGTCCCGAGCCTCCTCCCAATGGACGTCCCTCCATCTAGTCCTTGGTCTTTGGCTCCTCCCAGCTGGACTTCCCTCCACCTACGGGTCTCCTGAGCTCTCTAGCTGACTCCCTCCCCTATGGGTTCCCGGGGCCTCCTCCCAGCTGTACATCCCTCCACCTAGTCCTGGGTCTTTCCCGAGGCCTCCTCCCAGCTGGACATCCCTCCACCTAGTCCTGGGTCTTCCCCGAGGCCTCCTCCCAGATGGACGTCCCTCCATCTAGTCCTTGGTCTTTCCCGAGGCCTCCTCCCAGCTGGACTTCCCTCCACCTAGTCCTGGGTCTTCCCGAGGCCTCCTCCTAGCTGGACTTCCCTCCACCTAGTCCTGGGTCTTCCCCGAGGCCTCCTCCCAGCTGTACATCCCTCCACCTAGTCCTGGGTCTTCCCCGAGGCCTCCTCCCAGCTGGACGTGCCTGGAACACCTCCCTAGGGAGGCGCCCAGGGGGCATTCTTACCAGATGCCCGAACCACCTCAACTGGCTCCTTTCGACGAAAAGGAGCAGCGGCTCTACTCCGAGCTCCTCACGGATGACCCTATCTCTAAGGGAGACGCCAGCCACCCCCCTGAGGAAACCCATTTCGGCCATGTGTACCCTGGATTTCGTTCTTGGTCATGACCAGCCTTCATGACCATAGGTGAGGGTAGGAATGAAAACTGACCGGTAGAACGAGATCTTTTCGTCACAACATACAGGAGTTAGTTGCACTATATTTTAGTCTTCATTAGGTCTTCATTATAAGGACATTGCTGCTTTGCTTGCAATTCGTCACCATTATATTGTTTTGATACGACATTTAAAACGGATTCTAAAGTCTTGTAATCTATTCCGGAGCTATGGGATACATACAGCGATTTGGATCGGGCAATTACTTTCATTCATGAACAGTTACAAACATGTGGCCAACTCCACGGATGTACGTAGGTGGATGTACACAAAATGCGAGGAGAATGGATTAGACACGAGGACATCTTTAGCTGTCATCCTTTCTAACCAGAGTTCTTTGCTGCAGTGCTGCTGACTGTGGCACTGTTCATAACAGCGCCAAATGGGCTTCAAAGTGCACGTTGTTGCCGCACATGAAAACAAATCTAAAGTTTAGTTTCATGTGAGCACATGACTGTTTTCTTCAGTTTATTTTTTCGGAGCGTCTCTTCATGGCTTCTCTCTCCACACGCTGCAGTTAACCTGCTGGTTTAATGCCTGGGGGATGGGGGTGGGGTTGTGTCGGGGGTCAAAGGTCACACTGATGAACGGGAACGGGAGTTGGTTACGGTCAAAGGTTGGCATGGTGACGGCCTGCAGGTGCAGACACACACCGAGAGAATCAGATCAGATCTCTGACTCATGTTTCTCACATGTAGTTTATCTCAATATTTCTCTCTTCACACTTTAAGACCGTGTGACAGTTTTAGACATTTTGTTTTTGCTTTTTCAATGTTTTTTCTTACTTTTTGGTGACTTTTATGTCACCCTTATCAGCGTCCTAAACATATCTGGCATTAACCGTCAGAAGACATTTAAAAATGCGACGAAAAAAGGGTAATAAAAAGAGTTAATCCTACGTAAGGTTTCCATGTACTTTGTGTACATTGAACAAGTATCTAAATGTTTACATGTATTAACAGACAGAGAGACAGGCAGAGAGACAGACAGACAGACAGGTAGACAGACATACAGAGAGAGAGAGAGAGAGAGAGACAGGCAGACAGGCAGACAGACAGAGAGAGAGACAGAGAGAGAGAGAGAGACAGACAGAGAGACAGACAGACAGGTTATATAAGCTCCAGAGCTGAATGGAGATTCACATTATCTAATTACACGGTGACATCAGCTTCCACACAGAGATATAACACACACTCCCGTCTCCTAGCAACCGCTCACACTCCCCCTCTCTCCCCCTCTGCGTGCGTCATCAATTAGACAGAACAGAGCGGGCGAGAGACATCGACAGAGAGACAGACAGAGAGAGAGAGAGAGAGAGAGACAGGTTTTCAGAGGGGGTCCTGAGGGAGGAAACAGTTGGAAACCTTGAGTTTCCTGCAGAAGTCTCAGACTCTCTGCAGGGCCGGGCCGACACAATGACAACAGGCACACAGAACACACGGAAAAGACTCTCCAAGAAAGCATTGAAAAAGGGTTAAAAAACAAAAAAAGCATAAATAGGTGCCAAAAAAAGCAAATCAAACAAGCTGTAAATGTCAGACGGAGAGACTGAAGAGACAAAAGTCTATCAAATTGTTTAAGTAACGTCAAAAAACTCCACACAGAAGAGCAGCAGCACAACATGCAAACTGTGGCCTACAGGTCGGGTTACCCTTTACTCAACAAGCTGCAATCACACACGTTTGCTTTCTTTTTCTTCAAGTTGATTATGAAAATAGAGATGTGGGAAAAGGAGGAGTAGAAAAGGAGGTGAAGTGTGCTGCAGCTGTTCCTGAAATGTGTTTGTGTGAAGAATCAGCGGGCGACTGCTGCTCTGTTTCTCTTCACAATGAGAGAGGGAGGGAGGGACAGAGGGAGAGGGAGGGAGGCAGAGGGAGGGAGGCAGAGAGAGAGAGAGAGAGGGAGAGACAGGAAGAGAGAGAGTGTAAACAGGAAGTGCAGATTTATTTGATCCCAGTTAAATATCTCCTCATGCTGAGCCTCGGCTCTCACGGCGCTGCTCGGTGGTGTTTTAAGCCCCCAACATCTCCTTGCAGGCAGCGCTGCGACCGTTGACTTCAAGGCACCTAACCCTAACCATAACCATAACCATAACCATAACCATTGCCTAATCCTAGTGCTAGCGTTGCCTGGAAGGAGAAGTTGGGGGCTTAAAACACAGATAAACAAACATTACACGTTAAACTTCATCGTGTATGAATATGTAAGCTGTAGAGATAAGAACGGATGAATACTGAGAGACAGAGACTGTAACTGTCATATATAATCATAATCAGCCCTAAAGATATACTATATAATCCGTCCCACCTGGGTGGAAACACACAAAACGGTCTCTTCATTAAATTAACCAACAAAAAGTTATCGAAAGAATTTTAGCTTGGTTAAAAATTCCGTCCAAAACACGAACTCAAGCATATCTCATCGAAAGTAACTGCTATCCACGCCAAACTTGAGATTCTTGTTTGGCGTGGCACTCCGAGGCTCTGCGCCAAATTTGGCGAAGACCATCCATTAGGGGGCGCTATTAGAGGGCGCTATAATTGCGTTATCATACAACTCAATTAATGTAAACTGGAAATTTGCAATTGCAATTCCTCGGCCACAGTAAACGCTATCAACACAAAACTGAAACACTGAGAAGCAGCAGAACAACATGCAGACTGTGGCCTGACGGACATTAACCCACCCCCCCACCCCTCCAACTCACCAAGATGACATCACACAAGTTAGACTTATTTTTCATATTTTTTGGCATCAAATAGGATGCTCGTGCATGCGTCTGGGCCAGGAATCCCTTTAAAAGAGAATCTGAATCTCATCTAAAAAAGGTTGAATACATCAATTAAATACTGTTTCCCGTGGTGTGTGACAGCCAATCAAAGTAGAGCTGAGCAACGTAGACTTAGACTTTGATGTAGAAAACTTGAATGTCCCAGAGAGGCAATTTGTTGTACAGCACAGGCATATTAACACAAAACATACACACATCAATAAATAGAATACAATAAAAAGGAGTATGTTGCACTTCCCTAACAGGCCTAATGTCATAAATAAATGAAACTACTGCACAGTACTTGACATATATTCCTCCTCCAGTCATACCCCTCCCCACATCTTATTTACAGTGCCTTGCGAAAGTATTCGCCCACTTGAACGTTTCGACCTTTTGCCACATTTCAGGCCTCAAACATAAAGATATAAAACTGTAATTTTTTGGGTCCCAATTATGAAGTGGAACGAAATTCATTGGCTATTTCAAACTTTTTAACAAATAAAAACTGAAAAAGTGGGCGCAAAATTATTCAGCCCCTTTACTTTCAGTGCAGCAAACTCTCCAGAGTTCAGTGAGGATCTCTGAATGATCCAATGTTGACCTAAATGACTAATGATGATAAATAGAATCCAGCTGTGTGTAATCAAGTCTCCGTATAAATGCACCTGCTCTGTGATAGTCTCAGAGGTCCGTGTAAAGCGCAGAGAGCATCATGAAGAACAAGGAACACACCAGGCAGGTCCGAGATACTGTTGTGGAAGAAGTTTAAAGCCGGATTTGGATACAAAAAAATTTCACAAGCTTTAAACATCCCAAGGAGCACTGTGCAAGCGATAATATTGAAATGGAAGGAGTATCAGACCACTACAAATCTATGAAGACCTGGCCGTCCCTTCAAACTTTCAGCTCATACAATGAGAAGACTGATCAGAGATGCAGCCAAGAGGCCCATGATCACTCTGGATGAACTGCAGAGATCTACAGCTGAGGTGGGAGACTCTGTCCATAGGACAACAATCAGTCGTATACTGCACAAATCTGGCCTTTATGGAAGAGTGGCAAGAAGAAAGCCATTTCTTAAAGATATCCATAAAAGTGTCGTTTAAAGTTTCGCCAAAAGCCACCTGGGAGACACACCAAACATGTGGAAGAAGGTGCTGTGGTCAGATGAAACCAAAATCGAACTTTTTGGCAACAATGCAAAACGTTATGTTTGGCGTAAAAGCAACACAGCTCATCACCCTGAACACACCATCCCCACTGTCAAACATGGTGGTGGCAGCATCATGGTTTGGGCCTGCTTTTCTTCAGCAGGGACAGGGAAGATGGTTAAAATTGATGGGAAGATGGATGGAGCCAAATACAGGACCATTCTGGAAGAAAACCTGATGGAGTCTGCAAAAGACCTGAGACTGGGACGGAGATTTGTCTTCCAACAAGACAATGATCCAAAACATAAAGCAAAATCTACAATGGAATGCTTCACAAATAAACATATCCAGGTGTTAGAATGGCCAAGTCAAAGTCCAGACCTGAATCCAATTGAGAATCTGTGGAAAGAACTGAAAACTGCTGTTCACAAACGCTCTCCATCCAACCTCACTGAGCTCGAGCTGTTTTGCAAGGAGGAATGGGCAAAAATGTCAGCTCTCGATGTGCAAAACTGATAGAGACATACCCCAGCACTTACAGCTGTAATCGCAGCAAAAGGTGGCGCTACAAAGTATTAACTTAAGGGGGCTGAATAATTTTGCACTTCAATATTTCAGTTTTTATTTGTTAAAAAAGTTTGAAATAGCCAATGAATTTCGTTCCACTTCATGATTGTGTCCCACTTGTTGTTGATTCTTCACAAAAAATTACAGTTTTATATCTTTATGTTTTGAGGCCTGAAATGTGGCAAAAGGTCGAAAAGTTCAAAAGGGCCCGAATACTTCGCAAGGCACTGTAATTGTGTTATTGCCATGGGAATGAATGAGTTTTTTGCTCGGTTGGTTCTGACGTTATGATATCTATATCTACGACCAGAAGGGAGCTGCTTGATCTCCACTGACAGTGGATGGGTTTTATACATGCAGACCTTGTCTGCCTTGTATCGGTATATGACATTGACTTGGATATATGAGGGTAGATATTGTGTTAGATTTTGGATATGAAAGCACCAATAGTCAACCCTACAATAATACCTTCATACTTTAATATCTTTTAAAGAAATTAAAGTATAAACTAGTGTTTTCTTTCCTTTAATGCCAGTAAGTCTTGTTGTGGCCACATTCTTACCTCATTACATTACATACATTACATATATTACATTACATAAATTACATTACATTACATACATTACATACATTACATTACATTATATTACATTACATTACATAAATTACATTACATTACATTACTTACATTACATTACATACATTACGTTACATGTCATTTTGCTGACGCTTTAATCTAAAGAGACTTCAAATTAAGTTCTTTAAACCCTGAAGGTGCAATTATATACATTAATTAATACATTGCATTACATACATTACATTATATACATTACATTAAATTACAAAAATTACATGACATTACATACATTACATTACATGTCGTTTTGCTGACGCTTTTATCTAAAGAGACTTTAAATTAAGTGCTTTCAACCCTGAAGGTGCAAACTCCAGACAACAAGTTGTAAGTGCAAGTACCTTAGCTTTAAATAAGCAAAACTACAAAGAGCCATTTGAAAGTGCAGCTTTAAGAAATATATTTTTTTATGTTTATCCGAGGTGTAGTCAGAAGAGATGTGTTTTTAGCCTTCGGTGTAAGATGTGTAGGCTTTCGGCCATCCTAATGTCAATAGGGAGCTCATTCCACCATTTAGGAGCCAGGACAGCAAACAGTCGGGACTTGGTTGAGTGATTAGTTGTCCCTCGCTGAGGGGGGCAGCAAGCAGGTTGGCTGATGCAGAGCGAAGTGGGCGGGTTGGGGTATAGGGTTTGACCATGTCCTGGTTGTATGCTGTATCTGTTCCTGGTCCTGTATGCAAGTGTCTTGATGCGGATACGGGCAGCAACTGGTTTCCTAGATTATGGTGACATTGTTTATATGAATCAGGGATGCACGGAATCCAGGATTCAACTTCTGATTGGGCTGAATATTGTACTTTTTGACGGGGTTCTGGTTTCTGTTAAACCTTAGAACTTTTTCCCAGCCAACCAAACCCTATGCTTGCACTATGCGCGCTACGCTGGTCGCTGTAATGACGGCGCCGTTGATTACAGGAAGGTGTTTACGTAGGTGGAGCGTTCAATGCAGTAGGCTGTGAGAAAGTGGAAATGGAACTGGTGAGCAGCAAAAGTGTTGTTTGGCAGAACTTTCAGTCAAAAGAAGGCCATTCAAGTCCAGCTACATGTTCAATCTGTTCAATGCTGATTGGTCTGGTGGTGGCGAGGACCCTAAACTATACACAACATGGCCGCTGTTACAACATTTGGTATCAAACATCTGAAAGAATATGAGATGTGCATGAAGGAATCTCCAGACAGCAGCCAGAATGCTGCAACTTCAGGTACGGCAAAGGAAGGACAGTCTCTGTTTACTTCATTCATGTGTTTACTGGGTTCATGGACTGAGGATGGGAGGAGGAGTCAGCACCATCTCAACCAGGGGGTTCAGGATTCAGACGAACCCCAAAAATCTGGATTCGTTGCATCCCTAATATGAATCAGCTCTCTGCAGATGTTGGATGCTGAGATTCACTACTGGTTGTAAACGCCTCACCAATCATTGCACTCTGTACTCTGCTCTATTGGCCATCATTACGCACGCACGCACTAACGCATGCACTAACGCATGCGTGCACGTACTAACACACCCACGTACTAACGCACGCTCTAACGCATGTACTAATGCATGCACTAACGCACACTTGCATGCACGCACGCATGCACTCAACGTACTACAAAGAGACGCCAAATGACCACAGAGACCCAAAACAACCCCAAATGTCAGCTGTTGTGTATTGTCCCAAACAGGTCTGTCCTGTGTCTCAATGACATTAAATATATATATATATATATATATAGATATATAGATAGATATATAGTACGGTGATATTTGAGCTCTAGCTCAAAGGGCTGGATGCAGAGAGAAGAGTAAGAGTTGATTTATTGAACAGTAGGTCCCTGAATGTGTCTGCTGGGTTCAGGTGTCTGCAGTAAGTCTGTGATGTCCCAGAGGAGTGTTTGAGCTCACAAACAACAGCTGATGAATAATAGATTGAGAAGAGCACAGCGATCAATACAAGACTTTAACTGTCCTCAGTTTTAATCTTCATCCAGAGAGCAACAACAACAAGAAACTAGAGACCAACATATGTGTCCACTCTGTGAGCCTGGATTCATACACAACATGCTTTCAGCTTCAGTGTGGCAAAAACAGCAGAAAAAGCATCAGAAAAGCTTCAGAAAAAACGACAGAAAAGCTTCAGAAAAAGCATCAGAAAAACATGAGAAAAGTAGTTTTCAGTAATCTATTTTTCAATGTGTGTGTGTGTGTGTGTGTGTGTATTATATGAGGGATGTTTGGTTTCACCCTACAAACTGAAATAGATGATTTTTAGAGCAGATTGTAACAGAGCAGCCCCCTCTGTCCTAACATTTCTCGTACGTTATCTGGTAAATCATTTTGTTTCATTTTAAACATAAATTGTGCAGTTTCAACCTGGACAGGCTGACTTTCTAAAGATTAATGATCATATCACTGCTAATTCTGTCTAATGTATCTGCCATACTGACAGCCTGTCTCTCTCTCTCTGTCCGTCTTACTGTCTGTCTGACCTTTACAGATGTCCAGCTATAAGCGAGCTACGTTTGAGGAGGATGATGTGTCGGACTCTCCAGCTGAGTCGGCCTCGTTTCCTGACAGAGTGGAGGTCAGTGAACCCACCAAGCACACACTCACACACACACACACACACACACACACAACACAAGAAAGAAACTAGAGCTCTCTCTCTCTCTCTCTCTCTCTCTCTCTCTCTCTCTCTCTCTCTCTCTCTCTCTCTCTCCTCTGTCTCTCAGGTGGGTTTCAGGAAGGGAGGTGTGGACATTTTGGGCAGGCGGACCCAGCTGGAGGTGTTGCTGTCTGTCCTGCTGCTGGCTGCCCTGCTGGCTCTTCTGGCCTGCCTGCTGGTCCTGGGACTGGGCTTCAGCTCCGGTAACACACTCACACACACACACACACACACACACACACACACACACACACGCCTGCTGGTTTTGGGACTGGGCTTCAGCTCCGGTTACAACCCTGCCCCTTTCTTCTCCTTTATATTATATATACATCATATAATCAACTAAGATCATTGGTCAACCTGTTGAAACCCTTAACGGCTCCGGTGGAGCTGCTCAGTGGCCAGCAGATCAGACTGTGGTGGTACTGGGCAGCTTCCAGGTATGAATGTGATCAGACCAGACTGTGGTGGTACTGGGCAGCTTCCAGGTATGAATGTGATCAGATCAGACTGTGGTGGTACTGGGCAGCTTCCAGGTATGAATGTGATCAGATCAGACTGTGGTGGTACTGGGCAGCTTCCAGGTATGAATGTGATCAGATCAGACTCTGGTTGTACTGGGCAGCTTCCAGGTATGGATGTGATCAGATCAGACTCTGGTTGTACTGGGCAGCTTCCAGGTATGAATGTGATCAGATCAGACTGTGGTGGTACTGGGCAGCTTCCAGGTATGAATGTTAATCAATGTGGTGGTACTGGCACTTCGATGAATGTGATCAGATCAGACTGTGGTGGTACTGGGCAGCTTCCAGGTATGAATGTGGTCAGATCAGACCGTGGTGGTACTGGGCAGCTTCCAGGTATGGATGTGGTCAGATCAGACTGTGGAGGTACTGGGCAGCTTCCAGGTATGAATGTGGTCAGATCAGACCGTGGTGGTACTGGGCAGCTTCCAGATCACTGTGTGAATGTGACAGGTCGTCGTTGCAAATGAGAAATTGATCTCAATAGGCTTACCTGGATAAATAAAGGTTAAAAAAAAATACAGAGCCGAATCATGAGAAATTACAATTTACATATAACCCAGACTCCATAGGACCCTACATTACATTAAGCTAAGCTAACTGGAAATGAGGATAATGCACACACATAAACAACCATAGCAACCCCTGTTGATGCCGTACAGACGCCGGTGATTAACGGTGAGAAATAGAAATAAATAGACATTAATAGGCAACGTAAAGTTGCCTATACATACCTTTTTAACCGTCTCCACATGCGGCGCCACACAGCGTGGGATTATGTGAGTCACAGGAGAGACGGAGAGGTTTTTATGACTCGTTGCTGTTGCTGCAATATTTTCTTTTCTGGCGTTTTAGTTTTTTTTCAACAATTTTGTCATCTGTTTGTGGCTTTTTTCTCTGATAGCTATGACCTCATGTTTCTTTGTCACGGCTGTTGTCTCTTATTGTATTACTCCATCCTTCTTTACTTCATCTTTTCCTGCTTTGCCTTCCTCACATCCATTCACTTTTTTTTACTGTCTCTCCTTTTTTCTTTCCTTTCCTACCTTTCGTCATCATCCTTTTCCTTCCTTTCCATTTCTTTCCCACTGCACCAACTCCTGTCTTCCCCCTCCTTTATTACTCCTACTTCTCACAACAATGGTTAAAAGGCAGGAAAGGAAACATATCTGCTCCTTTATTACCCCTACTTCCTTTGTTATCCTTTATTTTTTTTTATGAAATAAAATAAGGGGGAGGCAGGGACGGAAAGCTGAGCATATAGAAGAGGTAATAAAGGAAGTAGGAGTGATAAAGGAGGAGATATGTTTCCTTTCCTGCCTTTGAATCACCCGTCTCTGTCTCCTGTGTCCGTTCCTTTCCTTTCCTAGCCAGGGACCGAGCCAGATGTTGTAAACAATTGGGGATCAACCCAAACTTAGTGGGCATTTTCTCCCATTTACAGCAGATTTTTGCTTATGCCTTTGCTGTGTGTATCCTTTCCTTCCTCTGACTCTCTTTGTCTCTCTCTCTCTCTCTCTCTCTCTCTCTCTCTCTCTCTCTCGTTCCACCCTCCTCCCTCTGTCTGTTACACACCTGAGTGTAATCACACCTGAGTGTAATCAATGCTCAGGTAGAGAGGGGGGGAGGTGATAAGAAGGCAGAGAGTGAAGGGACAGAGACACATGGAGATTACACACAGCAGCATAGTGAGGAGTTTCCTCCTCCTCACTCTTTTATTCCCCACAAGTAGGTTTGTTTTATCCTGACCTCCATATACATGCACACACACACACACACACAGACAGAAACACACGCACACACACACGCACACACACACACACACTCTCAGAAACAAACACACACACACAGAACACACACACACACACACACACACACACACAGAAATGGTCCCCTCAGTCTTCTGTCAGTGCGGTCAAAGCGGTCGTGGCGCTGTCATCATTACATTACATGTCATTTAGCTGAGGCTTTTATCCAAAGCGACTTACAATTAAGTGCTTTCAACTGTGAAGGTTCAAACTCCAGACAACAAGTAGTAAGTGCAAGTACATTAGCTTTAAATAAGCAAAGCTACAAAGAGACATATGAAAGTGCAGGTTCAAGAACAACAATCATTTGGGAAAAGCGTGATAGTTGCCGAGTAAACACTGCGTTTGATTATCATGAAGTGGGCGTGTCTGTAGGGGAGACTCGTGGTATTTATAGGACACATTTCAATCAGATATTTTGGGGTGAAAGGTCAAGGGACCCCTTCCAAAGAGGCCAAGCGCTTTTTTACTTTTTTACGCTTTTATCCTATGTATGTATGCATATATAGGGAAATATTATATAGAGAATCTTTGGTCTTGATTCTAAACCATGTATGTTTCCCATGATGCCGTGCAGACAGCGGGCGGGGCCTGTGCCTTACAGAGGCGTGCGTCACCGTAGCGAGCCAGATGGTGGAGGCCATGGACCGCGGCGTCGACCCCTGCAGCGACTTCTACCAGTTCGCCTGCGGAGGCTGGATGAGGAAGAACCCGCTGCCCGACGGACGCTCACGCTGGTCCACGTTCAACAGCATCTGGGAGCAGAACCAGGCAATGCTGAAGCACCTGCTGGGTGAGGAGGGGGGGCAGAACCAGGCGCTGCTGAAGCACCTTAATCAGTCAACAGGAAAGAGGATATCAGGATAAAAGGAGACTTAAACTGATTTTCTTCTACAATATTTAAAGGTCCCATGACATGGTGCTCTTTGGATGCTTTCATATAGGCCTTAGTGGTCCCCTAATACTGTATCTGAAGTTTCTTTTATATAGACCTTAGTGGTCCCCTAATACTGTATCTGAAGTCTCTTTTATATAGACCTTAGTGGTCCCCTAATACTGTATCTGAAGTCTCTTTTATATAGACCTTAGTGGTCCCCTAATACTGTATCTGAAGTATCTTTTATATAGACCTTAGTGGTCCCCTAATACTGTATCTGAAGTCTCTTTTATATAGACCTTAGTGGTCCCCTAATACTGTATCTGAAGTATCTTTTATATAGACCTTAGTGGTCCCCTAATACTGTATCTGAGGTGTCTTTTTTATATAGGCCTTAGTGGTCCCCTAATACTGTATCTGAAGTCTCTTTCCCGAAATTCAGCCTTGGTGCAGAATTACAGCCACTAGAGCCAGTCCCACAATGAGCTTTCCTTAGGATGTGCCATTTCTGTGTCTGTAGCTATTGAGGAGGAGAGAGGGGGGGGGGGCAAGGTGGAAGGTGGTGGTGTGGCCTTTACCAACTGCCACTTTGCTTGTTTGAAAGCCATGATCTCTCTCTCTCTCTCTCTCTCTCTCTCTCTCTCTCTCTCTCTCTCTCATGGGTGGGCCAAATTCTCTGGGCGGGCAAAGCAGAGAAAGGGGAGAAAACCTTTCTCCTTATGACCTCATAAGGAGAAGATTCCTGATTGGCCCATCTGAGCTTTCATTTTCTCAAAGGCAGAGCAGGATACCCAGGGCTCGGTTTACACCTATCACCATTTCTAGCCACTGGGGGACCATAGGCAGGCTGGGGGAATGCATATTGTTAAAAAACCTCACAAAGTTAAATTTTCATGCCATGGGACCTTTTAATTGATGTTTGGCACTTGTCATGTCGAAGTGAAGACAACACAAGGGTTAAAGAATAAAACTCAGTACTAATGTGCCTTGACTTTATCGGTTTTTCAGAGAACGGGACGTTTAATGGCAGCAGCGAGGCGGAGAGGAAAACTCAGTCCTACTACCTGTCCTGTCTCAACACGGTGAGGATCGAAGAGCTCGGAGCTCAGCCGCTCATAGACCTCATCGCCAAGGTAATCCCATCACCTGGTCACCACGGTGACCGTATCGCTCAGCCAACACACACTGTTGTTGTTGTTCTTTTAGCGCTGTCTTTAGTGACGTCAACATGCAACACGAAATGTAAAATGCGACAAATATCAGAAAAAAAAATGGTTAAGTAAAAGAGCACCTTGTCACCACGGTGACCCAATCACCTAGGCAACACAGCTGACAGCTGGGTTTATGATTTAAGATTATAAAACAAGTAGATCCGATTATATGTAAAGAAAATAATGTTAAACTAACTAATAACATGAAAGGTGATCCCACAGACAATCTATAAGAAAATGTGAATCATCAGGATGTTTTTGTTCTTGTTGTCCTGTGATTGGGTCTGGTAGTCTGTGATTGGTTGTGATTGGTTCTGGTTGTCTGCGATTGGTTGTGATTGGGTCTGTTGTCCTGTGATTGGTTTTGATTGGGTCTGGTTGTCCTGTGATTAGTTGTGATTGGGTCTGGTAGTCTGTGATTGGTTGTGATTGGGTCTGGTTGTCTGTGATTGGTTGTGATTGGGTCTGGTTGTCTGTGATTGGTTGTGATTGGGTCTGGTTGTCCTGTGATTGGTTGTGATTGGGTCTAGTTGTCCTGTGATTGGTTGTGATTGGGTCTGGTTGTCCTGTGATTGGTTGTGATTGGGTCTGGTTGTCCTGTGATTGGTTGTGATTGGGTCTGGTTGTCCTGTGATTGGTTGTGATTGGGTCTGGTAGTCTGTGATTGGTTGTGATTGGGTCTGGTTGTCTGTGATTGGTTGTGATTGGGTCTGGTTGTCTGTGATTGGGTCTGGTTGTCATGTGATTAGGCTCATTGGGGATGAACTGCGCCTCGTCTGTAAAGTGGACGAGAGCAGGCGGCAGCAGCCGGGGGCGGTGACAAAAATCCGCTCTCAAGTCAGACAATTTACAGCCGTTTCCAGCAGCCTTCAGGCTGAACAGGAAGTGACAAACACTGTGGTCCGATTTTAATAAAATGTTATCAGAGCCATATATCAGCTTGTACACAGTCACAAGTTTTTATTATGACAGAGTAGCTCTCAATATGCTCTACATGCGATCTGTTGCTGATTTTAATTAACAACACACTGTAGATGATCTGTAATCTGAACAGATTTACATCATTATCAGCCTCACAACCTGTGGTTTGTACAGAATAAGCTTTTAAAATCAGACAAACAGCAGTTTTCAAAATCAATAAAAGGTTTGTATAAAACATCATCATGTTGAGTCGATTCGGAACCAATCAGCTGCTTGGCCGGCGTTTCCCAGCATGCCCTGGGTCCGCCTGCGTCTCACAGTCGGTGAAAAGCAACTGTGCTGCCTGCGTCTCAGAACTGCGTCCACCTCGTGAGGTTATCGTTGCCCACGTGTGCATGACGTCAGAGCAATTCGGGATCAAGTCAGACACAAATCTACCCGGCATGCATTGGGCGCGATCGTCAGTGTTTGATTCTGCGCAGATCTGGCTTATCTCGAACAAGCGTCTTGGTTGTGATTGGGTCTGGTTGTCCTGTGATTGGTTGTGATTGGGTCAGTTGTCTGTGATTGGTTCTGTTGTCCTATGGTTGGGTCTGGTTGTCCTGTGATTTGTTGTGATTGCTTCTGTTTGTCCTGTGATTGGTTGAGCAGATCGGGGGCTGGAACATGACGGGTCCCTGGGAGAAGGAGAACTTCATGGAGGTCCTGAAGGTGGTTTCTGGACCATACAGAGCTCAGCCTTTCTTCAGTGTCGGAGTCAGCGCTGATCCCAAAAACTCTAACAGCAACGTTATCCAGGTAAAACACAACCAGAGAGTCTATGAAGTATTAAGAGATAATAATATCATGTTCAAATGTTTTTCATGTCTTAAATTATTGTTTTTTTAGCTGTTTGTCTATCTTGTTTTGTTTTTATTTCTAATGCACCTTCAGTTGTGAGTCTCACAAACACACTCACTGTATTGTGATTGCACAGATACCCAGACAATGACAGTAAAGGTTTATCTATTATCTGAATGAACTTTACATCTTTAGTGGTCTGGCTAACCAGATGTACAGTGCAGCGATAAAGTCTACAAATGCTTACAATTCTCTTGACAGTTATATGAAAACAAGGTTAGTGGTGCTCTCAAAACACTCCCGGTGCTTCGAGCTGATTGGTCTGCAGGTCACTCAGGTGGTCCTTCGAGCAGCTTGGTCTGCAGGTCACCCAGGTGGTGCTTCTGACCGGTTGTTAACCAGTTGTTAAGGACCTGACACACCGAGCACCCTGCCAGGTCCCTCTTCCAACTCCTGCCCTTTGGAAAGAGAGTTCAAAGTCTCGGGGGCAAAACATCCCACTTTTGTAACAATACTTACCCTGCCATTATTAGTCTCCTTAATGCTCAGGCACCTTGCAGAGTAAACCTGCACTAAATGCACCTTATTCAAATGCACTTTATAGACAGCACCAGACACTTTATGGGAAGTTGCAATAGCACAAGGTCTTTACAACTTTTTAGTTTTTTCAGTCTTGCCTTTTTTTAACCTGATGGCACCAAGACTAATTCCAATTAACTGTGATGACATGGCAATAAAATATTTAACTGATTGAACTGAACAGACAGCCAAATGCCATGGCAACGGACAACCTCCTCAGCGTGTCAGGGCCGTTTGATATCTGATCTGTGGTTGTGATTCAGTCACCTGTTGATCTCTGTCCAGGTGGACCAATCAGGGCTCTTCCTGCCGTCCAGAGATTATTACCTCAACAAGACAGCCAATGAGAAGGTGAGAAAATGTCAATATGCATTTCAACTGTTTTGGGGGCTTTTCCTGAACGTTTTTGATGATTTTTTTTTTAAGGTTTTTTATTTTGCTTTTTTTAAAATGGCATTCCAATTATTTTTTTTTTTACTTTTTTCAAACTTTTTTCAAACTTTTTACCTTTTTTTTTTTAATCACTTTTTTTTATTTATTTTTTTTATCAATTTTAGCGTGGTGTTTCTTGATATAAAGACATTTTCCTGTGTTGACATTCAAGATGAAAAATATAAGATAGACTTTATTCATCCCACACTGGGGAAAATCCCTTGTTAGAAGATGTTTGATTAACGTGGATGGTTCCCTACAATGCTCTTAACGAGTTAAATAAATAATCAGTTCACTACTTTCATTGAATTTGGGAGTTTTATTAAATTGTATAGCATTTGAAGAATTGATAAAAGAACGTTTGAGAAAGTGAAAAAAAATGTCAAAAGTGACAAAAAAAAATGACAAGTGACAAATGTAAAAAAAAAAAAAAAAAAGCTTTAAAAATGTGGGAAATAACGCCCAAAAACTTCAAAAGGCTCAGTAAAAGTCGACAAACGTTGAAATAAGTCACAAAAACATCGGTGGGAAAGCCACAAAAGTGTCAAAGATGACCAAAACGTTGATAAAAGGTTTTTCATTTAAAATTTTCACTCAGAAAAACAAAGTTGCAGGTTGACGGGACGACAACACGAGGGCTAAATTGTTGGACGTGAAATCGTTTGATTAAAGAAATGTCTGTGTAACGTGCAGGTGTTGGTGGCGTACCTGGACTACATGGTGGAGTTGGGGACGCTGCTGGGCGGCGAGCGCAGCACCACGCTGATTCTGATGCAGCAGATCCTGGACTTTGAGACGGCGCTCGCCAACATCACCGTCCCGCAGGACCAACGGAGAGACGAGGAGAAGATCTACCACAAAATCACCATCTCTGAACTGCAGGTGAGGCACCGACGCTGGAAACCAAACTCCCTCCCAACTCGTCAACTCGATCCTGCGTGTCCCTTCTCGAGGCTTTTAAGGCTACGTTCAGACTTTTTTTTGTGGGGGGGGCGCTAAATCTGATTTATTTTTTTTTGTCTTCAAATCAGATTTAGACCACATCCATATGTGGTCCTGAATCAGACCCAGGTCAGATTTTAATTTTTTTTTTTATTTTTTTTTTTCTCAATGCGGCTGCAGTGTGAAAAAGCAAGGCAGATTTTATGTGACTTTTACGTCAATCTACATCGACATTTGTCACAGTTATGCACCGGGAGTTAGCCCTAGACACAGACAGTAAGACATAACCCAGCAAAAGGCCAAAATAGCCAATTTGTCTCTCTTTCTCTTCATTCTTCTCCTCCTCAGCACCTGCTCATTAATGTTACAGCTGCAATTACACAAACATTTTTAAATAAAAGTGTAAATGCTGACTTCCTCCATAACCTCCCTAAATTTAGTGCAACAGCGTGCTGTGTCTGATGTCATTGTTATTGGTCTTTTGCGCATGCGGGTCTGTTCGAAACCACAAACAGTTCACACTGGAATCTGATATAGGCCACCATTTTAAAAAGGTCATGTGAACAGCCAAACAAAAAATTGAATCTGAGCAAAAAATACGAACGACTTGCGGTCTGAACGTAGCCTATGTCACGACCCACTTTTATAAAATTCAAACCCTTCGAAAACACACGTACGTCATCTTTTTTTTAAACATAGATAAACATATTTACATGTGCAATGTACATTTCAGAGCACATAAGAAACTGAGGAGGAACATGACAACTGCATGGATACAAGTGCCAAACATCAATTAAATATTGTAGAAGAAAAGGAGTTTTAGTCTCATTTTATCCTGATATCGTCTTTCCTGTTGACTGATTAAGTTCCTGTTGTTTTTACCTGATCAACAGCTTGTAGTGTCTCCTGATTTAATTAAGTATGTCTGCTGTTGGAGCAACCCGTTCTCACTCAACTCGTAAAATACGGACGTTTGGATAGTGGCGATGAAAAAAGCATCCTTCAGCGTGTTTTGTAGAACGTATCGGGGAGAGCAGCAGCTACACAGGGTTTAGAGAGTAGTATGTAAGGGGGAAATACCACGTAGGGAGGTTGGTTTGGGGGGGGAGGATGGGTCAAACACAGGACTTTCACCCAGTAGACCTGGGATCGTGTCCCGCGTGTCTTTAACCGTCCCGTTATTCCCACGAGTCACGGAAACGTAAGCCCACCCACGACCTTTTCCTTAACATAACCGTGAAAATAGTCCCGACCCAGCACGTTTAGATAAAGAGCGTTATATGACACTAAAGGAGACTTTTAGCATCAATAACAACGACAAAGGCACCTGACCAAGCGTCCGTATTTTACCAGATGGTAGTGAGAATGTGTTGGTTGGAGCTATTTATGCTATTTTATGTTGTTTCATATTTTGTTAGTACAATTCATTTTGGTTTATTATGATATTGCCTGGTTCTGTCTGTCACAGGTGACTTGTGATTAGGGTACGGAGATGGTGTCTCAGCTCTGCCTACTTGGACTGCTCACCTGTACAGGTGGTAGGGTGGAAGTAATATGTAATGAGGTGGCGGGAGTATAAGGGACTATGATGTGTAACAGAATGTACTTTGAGCATAATAAACACTTAAGTTGCTTCAAGTCTGCTGCTGCGTGTCTGAGACAGTTTCTACTCCTGACATAGTGGCTCCGAGGAAAATTGCGTGGGAGGCCACAACATCTGGCTTTGCTTTAGTTTAGTGTTAACACAAAGCATTTGCTTGATAACTTGGATGTTTGATTACATTTCTGATTGGATATCACTTCTGTTGTGAATTGGACATGCAAAAAGTATCCCTCAGATATTTATAATAATGCACCAGGTTAATGTTAACATTAAGCACTCAGTCCCAAAAACTGCATAATTTACCTTAACTGAACAGCTTCGGAGTCATTGAAATGGTTATATGACTTTTTTTCGGGTTGAATGGTGGTCGTCGTAACTTTCGGACGGCGAGCCAGCAGCCTCAGCATCAGGAAGTATGGCGTGATATCAGGTCTCGCGATGTAACGAATTGCTTCCCGGCACTGCACACATACACCCATTCAGGAACCGGCTAACAAGGTAGCGATGGAGTTTTTCACACTATCGTCATGGCTGAGCCAGCAAAAAAGAAGCAAAAAGCTAGGAAAGCATTGTCGGAGGAACAGAGAAAGAGGAAATGGCAGACTGACCGAGACAGGAGTCGGACACGAGTGAACATAGGAGCTGTAGGGGGGGGGCTCTATAGAGAAAGTAAGTCAATGGTCGCAGCGCTGCCTTAAAGGAGACGTTGGGGGCTTAGAACACCATTGAGGTTTTACAACATACTGATTGACGGATTGGTTTTCTGAAACGGGGCAGTGGTGGCATAGGGGTCAATGAAGCTTGGGACCGGGAGGTCGCCGGTTCAATCCCCAGACCGGCACGATAAAATCTGGGTGGGTCAAAGTGAAAGAGCAGCACTTGTCCCTTCCTCATTACCACTACTGAGGTGTCCTTGAGCAAGGCCCTTCACCCCAACGGCTCTGGTGGAGCTGCTCAGTGGCCAGCAGATCAGACTGTGGTGGTACTGGGCAGCTTCCAGGTATGAATGTGATCAGATCAGAATGTGGTGGTACTGGGCAGCTTCCAGGTATGAATGTGGTCAGATCAGACTGTGGTGGTACTGGGCAGCTTCCAGGTATGAATGTGATCAGATCAGACTGTGGTTGTACTGAGCAGCTTCCAGGTATGGATGTGGTCAGATCAGACTGTGGTGGTACTGGGCAGCTTCCAGGTATGAATGTGATCAGATTAGACTGGTTGTACTGGGCAGCTTCCAGGTATGGATTGTGTGGCAGATCAGGTACGGTGGTGTGTACGGGGAGCTTGCAGGGGGGGGGATGGGTTGTACTGGGAAGCTTCCACATATGAATGTGGTCAGATCAGACTGTGGTTGTACTGGGCAGCTTCCAGATCACTGTGTGAATGTGAAAGGTCGTTGTTGCAAATGAGAAATTGTTCTCAATCGACTTAAAAAAAAAAAACTGCATGTGAATATTGTTGCTGGGAGGTTGGATCTGGGAAGGATGTAATGTTTTTTTTTTTTTTTTTATAATTTATGTCCACCTTAAGACAAGTCTTTGTGTTTTGGGGGGGTAAAGACAGAGATGTCTGCAGTGTCTCTGTGTTGTATTGGAGGATGCAGTGTTTGTCTCTCTCTCTCTCTCTCTCTCTCTGCTGCTGCGGCTCTCCGTCCTTCAGGTTTTGCAGATGTTTCTGGGGTCACCATGGCAACAGTAGCCAAGGGCTGTTGCTATGTGCCTGCATCTCCGCGGCAAGAGAGACAGGTTAGATAACAGGTTATTATATAAACATGGATGGCTGATGGAGGAGACATCAGGTTTTAGAGAAACGTCAGCACAGATTCCTTCATTGTAAAACTGGACGTTTATGGTTAATGTGGATGAACCATATGTACACATTATACATATGGTACATATTTACATATACTTCAT
Organism: Perca fluviatilis; assembly: GCF_010015445.1. Taxonomy (NCBI): domain Eukaryota; kingdom Metazoa; phylum Chordata; class Actinopteri; order Perciformes; family Percidae; genus Perca; species Perca fluviatilis. The sequence continues at coordinate 7,560,287 of NC_053113.1, forward strand.
ATGTACATGTGTACATATGAAACATATCTCTGACATGTGAATCTGGTTTAGCTTTCAGCAATTCACAAGCATTTTGCTTTGCCAGACCTTCCTCCACAGCACTGCGGAGGAAGGTCTGTCTAGTCCACACAGCATTCCTGGATGGGAGAAAAACGTGCTCTGGTTTATGGGCATTGCTTTAAACCAATCAGAATCGCCTTGGGTGGTGCTAAGCTCCGGACGGAGCCACGGTGCCTCTGCTAAATAGTCTCAGGAAGGAACTTGTTTTGATGGAACGTGTACGTTCAAAAGTAGTTTTAGTCGTGCGAGAGAAAACTCAGATTGGACAGATAGTCTAGCTAGCTGAATGGACTTACCCTGCAGAGATCTGAGGAGCAGTTAACCATAGTCCTCACAAATCCACCGGAGGTTAGAACGCCAACACAAAGACAGAGGAAGGGGACGGACAGCCGGAGGCACCTGAACAATCCTGGAATGAAATTACCTTTTTAGACCATTTAAAGTGTCTGTCTTCTTCAGTCTCTGGTTTTTAGCTTTCTGGCTGTTTGACTGTTTGAAGCAGACAGCAGGGATTAGTTTTTCATCTTGGTGCGTCCCCCTAGGGTGGTGCAGTCTGCTCCCACACAATCAGGATTACTGAAAATGACTCCACTGAGACTCCACAGGCCACTGTTCCCAGTGGAGTTATTTTCATTTCTGTTACATAGTGCAAACATGAAATATAACCATCTCTATAATATCACGGCAGGTTCAGACTTGGACCCATATGCAGAATGAGGCGAGGAGAAGGGCAGCCGTTGGTAGAAAGGAATCTAATGAAAGAACACAAGGAGAACTTACAAACAATGTAAGCTGGTGAAAATCCAAAGCACAGGAAAAAAAATAAATGCAACACAAAAACATGGAGAAAACTAAAGGAACACAGAAACCACCAGCACAGGCAGAGACTTCTCCACATAAGACTTCTCTGTCTGTCTCTCACCTGTCTCTCACCTGTCTGTCTCTGTGTCCTCAGTCACCACTGGCACAGGCAGAGACTTCTCCCCATAAGAGACTAGGAACTAAAACCAGACACTGTAGTTAGACATATGCCAATCTCAGACTCTGTCTCTCACCTGTCTCTCTCTGTCTTTCTGCTGGCTCTCTGTCTTTCACATATCTCTCTCCTCTCCTGACTGTCTGTCTGTCACCTCTCTCTCCTGATTGTGTGTCTCTCTCCTGACTGTCTCTCTGCCTGCCTGTCTGCCTGCCTGACGGTCTCTCACCGATCTGTCTGTCCCTCTCCTGACTGTCTGTCTCTCACCTGTCTATCTCTCTCCTCCCTGTCTGTCTGCATGCATGCCTGCCTGCCTCTTACCTGTCAGTCTCTGTGTCCTCAGTCACCACTGGCACAGTAAGAGACTTGTCCACATAAGGGACTACAAACTAACACCAGACACCAGTAGCAGAGATAGTGTGGGTGTGGCCGCCCCAGGGCCCCGTGTCAATTAGGGGTCCCTAAAACGCCGTAGATCTTATCACGTTGTGATAGTCCAGCTCTTGTTATCAATCATATTTATAATAGTGCCATGTCAATTATATAGTGTGGCACTGATTGAGTGCACTTGGCCTGTTCAGCACCACGGAAAGCGACAGCTGATGGACAGCGATGGTGCTGAAAATATTTTACTTGACTGTCAAATTGTTTGCTTTGTTCGTCAATACAAACTTGTCAAAAAATGTGTCTTCCTTTGTGTTTTATTTGACTTATAGGCTTACTTGGCTCAACAAGTGACACATTATAACATATGCATTCATCAGATATTTTACCTTTTTTTTTTTTTTTAACGGTTATAATTTTAAAATGACTTGGTAGCAGAGGGCCCCACGATGAAGCTCTGCCCCCATTGTACTGAGGGTGTAGCCCCGCCCCTGCCAGACACTGTAGTTAATCTCAGACTCCTAAATCAGCTGTTGGAGACATAAAGTCTGCAGACACATGTTTGTGTCCTAACGTTAACGTTAGATTGATAGGGCCCATGACTTTTAAGTGCAATCCAGTTAGGTTTTCAGCATTCACACGCATTTTCTGCAGGAAATGCGTTTTCTAGTTCATCTTTTAACCCTCATCTTGTTTCCCCGTCGACCATGCAACTGTTGGTTTTTCTTGGTCAAAATGTTTTGGTCGACTTTTCGATACTTTATGTCACTTCTCCCGATGTTTTTGTCAATTATTTTCTATGTTTTTTTTAAAATGTTGTTTTTCTGACATTTTTGTCCCTTTTTTTTCAATGTTCTTTTATCAATTTATTTTCAAATGCTTTACAATTGAATAAAACACCAAAATTCAATGAAAGTAGTGAACTGATCATTTATTTTACTTGCAAAGAGCGTTTTTGACAATTTGGTTGAAAGAAACACAAAATTCTGACATAGAAACTTTTTGAAAATGGGTCAGATTAGTCCTGAGAACAACAGGAGGGTTAAGGTAGTCTCTTTTATAGTCATACATATCCACAGCGCTGTGTAGGAGGGTCTGGCTAGTCCACACAGCATTCCTGGATGGGAGAAAAACGTGCTCTGGTTTATTGGCATTTCTTTAAACCAATCAGAATCATCTTGGGCGGGGCTAAGCTCTGGACGGAGCCACGGTGCCTCTGCTAAATAGTCTCAGGAAGGAACTTGTTTTGGTGGAACATGTAGACGTTCAAAAGTAGTTTTAGTCGTGCAACAGAAAACTCAGATTGGACAGATAGTCTAGCTAGCTGTCTGGATTTACCCTGCAGAGATCTGAGGAGCAGTTAACCATAGTCCTCACAAATCCACCGGAGGTTAGAACGCCAACACAGAGACAGAGGAAGGAGACAACAATGGAGCAATCCCGGAAACGAAAGTTGTGGATATAGACTAAATCTTTTATAACGAATGTTTTTAACATTCGACACAAACATCCGAGCAGTTAACCATAGTCCTCAGCCGGCCCAAATGAGAATTTTTATCGGACGTTCTCAACTGTCCACAGGAAATATAAATATAAAAATATGAGTGTATTGATTAACTTTATGTGGTTGAAGGATTCAGATTTGATCGCCGTTCCTCTGTGGTTAATGTCTCTTCTTCGTTGGTGTGTTTCAGCTGCTGGCGCCGGCCGTTGACTGGTTGGACTTCCTGTCGTTCTCGCTGTCTCCTCTGGATCTGAACGACACCGAGCCCGTGGTCTTGTATGCCCGAGAATACTTGCAGCAGGTGTCGGAACTCATCAACAAGACGGACCGCAGGTCAGACACAAATGCCCCAAAATACACCAAAATATCAAAAATAAATTACAAACCTAGATTTAATTTACATGTCTAAGGGAAAAGAACATGACTGGGAATTACCCATAAAATTTGCATTTCTTCAAAGAAAATTTATTTGTATTTACACAAAAAGACAGAAGTTGGAATACATTAATAAAATATTCATCTATTTATTTATAGATATTTTATAATGAAACTGTTAAAGTTTAAAACTGTAAATACATTTCTTAAATTACAAAATAGAGAAAAAAAAGTAAAATAAGTTTTTACAGACGTAAAGATCCTTCGTTACATATTAAAAAGCCCAAACTGTATTTGATTTCTGACAGAATAACACATATTCATCAACTACAACCCAAAAAATATATTTATATCTTTTCAACGGGTTCGTATATCGTACCAAAAGTTATGCTCAACAACTTCTATCCTATAAATTGTCTGTCTCTCACCTGTCTCTCTTTGTCTCTCTCTCTGTCTGTCTGTCTCTCACCTGTCTCTCTCCTGCCTGTCTCTCTGCCTGTGTGTCTGCCTGCCCGCCTATCTGTCTCTCACCTGTCTCTCTCTGTCTCTCACCTGTCTCTTTGTCCATCTCTCACCTGTCTGTCTCTCACCTGTCTCTCTCCTGCCTGTACCTCTCCTGCCTGCCTGTCTCTCACCTGTCTCTCCTGTCTGTCTGTCTCTCACCTGTCTCTGTGTCCTCAGTCTGCTGAATAACTACATGATGTGGACACTGGTTCAGAAGAGTGTGGCCAGTCTGGATCAACGCTTCGAGAACGCTCAGGACAAACTGCTGGAGAGTCTCTACGGGACCAAGAAGGTACTTTAACTTCTTAGTTATATTAGAGTCTCTACGGGACCAAGAAGGTACTTTAACTTCTCAGTTATATTAGAGTCTCTATGGGACCAAGAAGGTACTTTAACTTCTTAGTTATATTACAGTCTCTACGGGACCAAGAAGGTACTTTAACTTCTCAGTTATATTAGAGTCTCTATGGGACCAAGAAGGTACTTTAACTTCTCAGTTATATTACAGTCTCTACGGGACCAAGAAGGTACTTTAACTTCTCAGTTATATTACAGTCTCTACGGGACCAAGAAGGTACTTTAACTTCTCAGTTATATTACAGTCTCTACGGGACCAAGAAGGTACTTTAACTTCTCAGTTATATAAGAGTCAGTACAGGATCAAGTTACTTACTGCTGCTAGTTACTGCTAGCTCCGAGCTAATGTGCAATAAAACTGTCCATGTTAGAACTCTACACAGCTGATTTCTCACATAAAAAAGTCTCTGAAGTGAATTTAGGGACGAAATTGGAGACGAAAATTGTAAAAAGCTTCTAATTGATCACAACGGCAAGCCGCTATGGCTCACTCTCGATCTAGGATCCTCTGCGTTTCCTTGGGTTCCCGGATGTTAACCCTGAATTTTATGCATTGTATTTTGCAGCTGAATTTGGTATATTGAAGTTTTAACGTTGACTTCTTGAACATTGAAAAATAAAGGGGAAAATTAATTGTTCAGAGGCAAAACATTCAGTGCTTTTTAATTTAAAAATATGATGAAACAGATTTACTTCCATATTTCAACCTAAAATTTGAGAGAATACAGCTTTAAGTAGCTTCAGCGTTGACTTCACTTTTCAGACCCACACGTTTGGTCCATGATTTGTAAAGTCTATGGTTCCTAACTGGTTGTGACTGGTTCCTCACTGGCTGTGACTGGTTCCTCACTGGCTGTGACTGGTTCCTCACTGGCTGTGACTGGTTCCTAACTGTCTGTGACTGGTTTCTAACTGGCTGTGACTGGTTCCTAACTGGCTGTAACTGGTTGTGTTGCAGTCATGCACCCCCCGCTGGCAGACGTGCATCGGGAACACGGATGACACGCTGGGCTTCGCTCTGGGAGCGCTCTTCGTCAAGGCGACATTCGACAAACACAGCAAAGAAAAAGTGAGTTTACACCTGACTAATGATGATGATGATGATTATGATCATCACCGTCTTGTTTCAACTGCAGGGAAAATTTCATCTCCTGTCCGTCTCTCTAACTGCCTTCCTGTCTGTCTGTCTCTCTGTTTGTGTGTCTGTCTCTCTCTCTGCCTGTCTGTCTGCCTCTCTGCCTGCCTGCCTGTCTGTCTCTCTCTCAGGCCGAGGAGATGATCAATGGGATCCGCTCAGCATTTAAAGACGCTCTGGACCGACTCAGCTGGATGGACAGCCACACGAGAAAGGCTGCTAAAGAGAAGGTAGGCAGAGAGACAGACACACACACAGAGGCAGAGAGACAGACCGACAGACATGGTTAACGGTTTTTGTCCCTCTTTAGGCCGATGCGATCTACGATATGATCGGGTTCCCAGAGTTCATCCTGGAGCCCAAAGAGCTGGACGATGTTTACGACGGGGTGAGTGACATCACAGTGACATCATGATCATGTCTGATTTACCTGGGACAGGTGGGACAGGCTAGACAGGGAGACAGGGCGGGACAGGGAGATAGGCGGGAAAGTGGAAGACAGGTGGGACAGAGACACAAGTGGGAACGAGAGACAGGGAGACAGGTGGGAGAGGGAGTCAGGTTGATGAGGTTGATGTTGTTTGAGTGCAGTTTTGTGGCTCTCTGCTGCCCCCTGCTGTTTTTTTATTCAATTTATTGAAGATGTTAAAAAAGATAAAGTCAAACTTATCATCACACCCAGAATCTGCAGATGTTTTTTAGTTTTTATAGTTTTCAGCGGTGATCCATCAGGAACATCTGCAGTGTGCTTTTCTGTTTGTGGAGAAACTTAATTTTAATTTGTTTAAAATCTGCAAAAAATGGACCAACAAACCGGATCCTTCTCAACAAAAAAGCAATTCAAATAAAAGTCAGTTAGACTTTGTTGTAATGCAGACAAGTTTATTGTGTGTGTGTGTGTGTGTGTGTGTGTGTGTGTGTGTGTGTGTGTGTGTGTGTGTGTGTGTGTGTGTGTGTGTGTGTGTGTGTGTGTGTGTGTGTGTGTTGTGTTGTTGTTGTTTCAGTATGAAGTGTCGGACGACAGCTTCTTCCAGAACATGTTGAACTTCTACAACTTCTCAGCCCGAGTGATGGCCGACCAGCTAAGGAAGACTCCCAACAAAGACCAGTAATACACACACACACACACACACAGAGACACATTTAGTCAGGAGTCGTATTCACAAAACTTCGGCTGAAATCTTGAAAGCTGGGTTGTCAGGTAGTACCACGACACACATCCTACAGTCTGAAACACATTTGAGTCATAGGGCCCTATTTTAATGATCTGAAACACAAGTGTCAAACGGGAAACGCAAATAGCTTTGTGGACGGATCTCGGGCGCTGTTGCTATTACACCGGCTGGATGAATGACTCTTGCGCCCAACGCAAATCTAAGCGGACAGCGGGAGCACCACCTGCACCACCTGCACCACCTGCTGCTGTTGTGCCCCTTCCTCCTCCCATCACTCCATCTCCGTCCACCCGCTCCACCAGGAGCACATCGCACATTGCCACTCCAATCCCGCCGTAGTTAAACATCACGTCTCCTTAAGTCCTCTAATATTTCCTCATTTATGTCATCAACACATCCATGATTCATGGAAATGTTGGGTAAAACACAACAAGCTACAACGTGCCTCCTGACCTATCCAAACACCTGAAGCGCATTTTCAGTAATATTTTTCTTTGTAATTATGTATGGTTTGCAGAAATGGGAACTGCTGCATCCGTGTAGATGAGAGAAGCAAAGTGTGTGCGCGTTGTGCATACGCTACATTGTGACCAAGCATGCGCCCCTAAAATAGAATCTGAATAACTGAACAACTGCAAAATAGCACCAGGGAATGTTTGCGCCTGAACACGCCTCCTCTTTTCGCTGAACTGCGCCCGGGAGCGCAAATACCTTCCTGAATTTACTGGCGCGCGTCTGTGGAGGGAAAAGTCGCTGTGCGTCGGGTGCAAAATAGGAATAATACATGCGTCTGTGTACAAAGTCAATTGCGCTGAGTGCAAGATAGGGCCCACAGTGTATCTTTATGACATCAGGAGATTAGCGGGACAAACGACCAATCAGGAGCAGGCTGGTGAAAGAATTAAAAGCACAGAGACTCCTGCGCAAACCACCAGGAGTGTTGGCAGGTGTTCTTCTGAAGATAATTGTGAATACGACTCTGTGTGCATTTTGGGTGACTGGTAGGAGCCTACATTAACTCCTCTCCTTGTTTCCTCTCCTTGTTCCCTCTCAGGTGGAGTATGACTCCTCCTACAGTTAATGCGTACTACATGCCCACTAAGAACGGCATTGTCTTCCCCGCCGGGATCCTGCAAGCCCCTTTCTACGCCCACGACCACCCCAAGTCTGTTTACCTCTCCATCTACCGTCTGTCTGTCTGCCTATCTTTCTGTCTGTCTGACCTATAACACCTGTTTAACAGTAAATACTTACAGAAGTGATGATGTTTGTTGTTTCAGGGCATTGAACTTTGGTGGGATCGGGGTGGTGATGGGTCACGAGCTCACGCACGCCTTCGATGATCAGGGTGAGTTTGTTTACTTCCTGTTGACTTGGGACAAGGAAATGACGTATTTTAAAGCTAATACATGCACGCACAATTACCGATATCAATACAGCTTCATACAGTCATTTTTTTCTTTGCGTGTTGCACCTCCCCTGTGGCTCTTTGGTGCCCCCCAGGGGTGGTGCACCTCACCTATTGAAAACCGCTGGTTTAGGGTCCTTGCCACCACGAGACAAATCGGCATTGCAAATTGAACATGTAGCTGGACTTGAATGGCCTTCTTTTGAGTGAAAGTACTGCCAAACAACACTTTCTGCTCACCAGTTCCATTTTCACTTTCTCACAGCCTACTGCATTGAACGGTCCAACTATGTAAACCTCTTCCCTTAATCAATGGCGCCGTCATTACGTCGACTAGTGTAGTGCGCGTAGTGCAAGCGTAGGGTTCGGTTTGGTGGGAAAAAATTCTAAGGTTCGGCAGAAACCCAACCCCGTCAAAAAGTCCAATATTCGTCTGAATCCAAAGCTGAATTCTGGCTTCGGTGCATCCCTAAAAATGTCACAGTGAACGTTTTGGATTGCCGTGACAGAGAGAAGTAAATGAAAGAGTAAAATGACGTTAGGATATCTCCCTCCTGCCGCCAGGTCGTGAGTACGATAAAGAAGGTAACTTGAGGCCGTGGTGGCAGAACTCTTCGGTGGAGGCGTTTCGCCAGAGAACAGAGTGCATGACTGATCAGTACAGCCGCTACACCGTCAACGGAGAACACGTCAACGGGAAACAGACACTCGGAGAAAACATCGCCGACAACGGAGGACTGAAGGCTGCATACAATGTTAGTATGATGTTGACACAAACTGAACCGCACTTTTGTTTCTGTTGATGGCCTATGTTCTGCTTCTCCAGATGTAGAATCACGTTATATGCTGATGACAAGGCTGTGTGTGTGTGTGTGTGTGTGTGTGTGTGTGTGTGTGTGTGTGTGTGTGTGTGTGTGTGTGTGTGTGTGTGTGTTTTATGAATGTGAAATGTGTCTGGGAGATCTTGCCTGTTATTCATGAATTTAAACATTTTACGTTGTCTATAGACAGCATTAAATATTTCCTGTGTGTTAGTGTGAAATCCTTCTCAAAAACCTCTCTTGAATCACGGCGGAATGAAAGCTATGTTGCTCCCCAAACACTATTACAGTAGTCGATATTGATGTGTTCAGGCCTATCAGTCGTGGATCCAGAAGAACGGAGCGGAGAAGAAGCTTCCTGCCGTCAACCTGACCAATGATCAGCTCTTCTTCGTAGGATTTGCTCAGGTGAGACATTGATGACATACAACAACATCTCAGTTAGGCCTCCTGCACACTGCCTGCGTGGCGTAAGCGTGTCAGCTGCGAGGCGTGTCCGTTTTTTATTTCGGCTCCCATGTTAGCAGATTAGAGCTTGCACACTGCCGAAAACACACCTATTTTTCACATGACAAACAATCGTGTTGGAAGCGTTTCCAGGCAAAAAAAATACGAAAAGATGTTTATATGTCATTTTGACACGAATACATTTAATAAATGACATTTTGATGTTTGAAAAATTCTAGGTTTTGACCTAAATGCAGATATTTAATGTAATCTGTTGAACTCCTTTTTAAATTGTATTTCAATTGAATTCTGATAAAGCAATAACATGTACTTTATTATCTCAGGAAAGGGAATTGAAATGTATATTATGTGCAAACAAATATACAAACACAAAAATATTGACAAAATAAAGTTGAAGAACACACTATTTTATTTTATCAATGGGAAACATAAATGTGTACAGACATGGCTAGCAGCAGCAGCGCCGCTGCTAATGTTTGACTCTCCTGTGTGTGTGTGTGTGTGTGTGTGTGTGTGTGTGTGTGTTGTATGTTTTCCAGGTGTGGTGTTCTGTCCGGACCCCCGAGAGCGCCCACGAGGGTCTGATGACCGACCCCCACAGCCCGCCGCGGTACCGAGTCATCGGCACACTCGCCAACTCTCCAGACTTCAGCCGCCACTTCAACTGTCCCGAGGGGACGCCAATGAACACAGGGCAGCGCTGCGAGGTCTGGTAGACACACCGGCCAATCGCAGGGGGGGGACGGGGTTGGGCCTATTCGCTCAGTCTGTTAAAGGAGACCTGTTACAAGTTTCTGTTTTTTCTTTCATATCTATGTTACAATCTCAGATGTTAAACATTAAAACGCCACAGCTTCAAATCCCTGTGAATTTTAGGCAATGTTTTTGTCACTTTTTTTTTTCTCGCTCACTTTTTGAAGCTTTTTTTTTTTTACATTTGTCACCTTTTTTTTAAAGTTTTTTCTAGTTAAATATACAGTCATACAACTGTTATTACACAGATATTTCTTATATTAGTGTTTCTGTAATGTTACAATCTCGGATGTTTGTGTCAAACATTAAAACACCAAAGCTTCAAATAATGACGTAAACGTATTTAAAAGAAATCCCTGTGAGCCAAAACCTCATAGTTCAGACGGATCTCATGAAATGGCGTATGTATGACACTCCAATTCGTATGCCATTATTGCCGTGTTATCAAGACACATACTTGCTTTTTAGCGTGTTAATCAATGCTGTTTGGCCTCCATTGACTTACATTACCTTGCAATTGCGTGTGAATTGACGCCGTAGAGAGTAGTATGAAAGGGTGAAAATCTGCGTAGGGAGGTTGGTCGGAGTGGAGGACGGGTCAAACACAGGACTTTCACCCAGGAGACCGCAGATCATGTCCCGCGTGTCACGTTTCCTAAAGCCAACCCCGTTGTTCTTTTCCTAAACTCAAAAAAGCAGTGAGATATAAAACAGGATGTTGTCTGTATACAGGATGACTCTTTTTTTTGCCAACATGTTTTTAAATATAAAACAGGATGTCGTCTGTATACAGGATGAATCTTTTTTTCGCCAACATGTTTTTAGATATAAAACAGGATGTCGTCTGTATACAGGATGAATCTTTTTTTCGCCAACATGTTTTTAGATATAAACCAGGATGTCGTCTGTATACAAGATGAATCTTTTTTTCGCCAACATGTTTTTTAGATATTAAACAGGATGTCGTCTGTATACAGGATTAATCTTTTCTTCGACAACATGTTTTTTCCAAATGATGTACAGATTTTTAGATGATCTGTGATTGACTTAAACAACAGTTCATATATCTCTGCCTAGCTGTGGGCAGAGCCTTTTAATGTTTACATCTTCTGTCTCTGCCCCTAAACATGTTCAAGAAGAAACACAAGCTACGTATGAAGCTGGAAACTGTTTATAACAGGTCTCCTTTTAAGAAACCGCTCTGGGTGTCAGGTTGGAAACCTGCCTGTCGTTTAGTCAGACTGTTACCGGACAGAAATGTTCCTTGCTTAGCCGGCTGGTTAGTGTCTTACTTAGAGGAGTTTATATGGAGGTTATTATGGGATGTTGCAGGTTTATTAACGTTGTTCGGTGGAGACGATCAGACTGACTTCCTGTCTGGAAACTAAACTAAACGGACTCAGTGGACTTCACAGAGACACGAAGGACCGATGATGAAGATGAAGCTATGGGACAATGTCACTGATTTCTGCTTTATCACCGTTATTATTGTTATTGTTATTAATATTAATGGGCCTTGGGTCGTTTGTGTGTTTGTTGAATGAACGCACTCTCTGACATCACTGTGGCGTGTGTGCGCGAGTGTGTGTGCGAGCGTGTGTGTGAGCGAGTGAGCATGTGATCGTGTGAGGGAGTGAGCATGAGTGTGTGTGTGTCTCCTCCTGAAGCCACTGCTGTCCAATCCCGTGCAGCTCCTGTGTGTGTCGTCATTTGTTCAGCAGAAGAAGCTGCTTCCTGCCAAAGATGTTTTTTGTTGTGTGTGTGTGTGTGTGTGTGTGTGTGTGTGTGTGTGTGTGTGTGTGTGTGTGTGTGTGTTGTGTTGTTTTTGTTGTGCGCATGTTCGTCTGTGCGTCTGTGTGTAGATGTAGAATAAACTGAGCTTGTTGTCTGTGTCCTGAAGGGGGGTGTCACCGCTCTGCTCATCCAATCAGAGCGCTGCGTTACAAACCTAATAAACACTGAATATAATAAGTCCCCGTCTGCTGTCGTTATGCAACACACACACACACACTCAGAACATCCCATAATACACGTTTCATATACTTCAAAATAAAAGCATCTGTACCCCATCAAAGTAGAATCATATACAATATCTCTGATAGCAGCTAAATGTACTTAAAGTATCAAAGTAAAAGTACATTTTTATTCATTTTTCCCCACTAATTGGCACTAAATCCTGCACATTGCTGGTTTAAATTAAAGATTAGAAAACACTGTAAATCCCTGATTAGTTCTGCTTTCAATACTGTAAAAGTGCACTGTACACTTGTGCACTGTAAAAGTGCACAAGTGTGTGTGTGTGTGTGTGTGTGTGTGTGTGTGTGTGTGTGTTGTTTGTTTGTGTGTGTGTTTTTAGGGTAGATGTAGGTGAGTAGTCGTGAGCAGGTGTAAACACTCAGGATGAGTTGGAGATGAAGTTGACAAGATGGGATTTTTATTGTTTACCCCAATTAAGGCCAAATGAGGCAAAATCCTGATATAAAATTAAGGAAAGCAGAAAGTAATTTGACTTGTGAGTCAACATAATCACATGATACAAACATACAACTGTTTTCTAATTTACCTTAAATCAAGTCACTACACTGAGGACTACAACTGCTCGTCTATATAGCCTGAAGCCCCGCCCCTCAAATTCAAACATACCAACACAACAACACAATGCAGGGGTGGCTCAGGTGAATAGACAGTAAAGGCTCCATACAGCCAAAATGAATGTATCTATGAAGCTAGACATTTCCAGAATATCATTTATGTAATTCACATTCACATTAGACAAAGCCACCAGACATCTTGATGGCTAATAAATGTATTACTAAAAATTCATGTCACTTCCTGTTACCCCGGAAGTCATAGAGTAATTTAAACCCGAGGATCGTTCAAACTTTCTCTTTTAAGAAAGAGAGCACATGCTTGTAAGACCAAGATTAAATGTTACCCTCTGTTACCTTTTAAACTCAATAAATACACGTAGTTAACAAAAGACATGTGTTGTGTGGTTATTATAAACTGTCATGTTTGTGTAGAAGTAAATGGTATGGTCTTGAACAATCAGAGAATGCTGTATTGATGGTTGTCGCAATTGCATATAAATCACCGCCGTATTAGATGTTAAATGTTAAATGTGTACACAAGAAATCTACGGGATTAGTGTGAAGAATGTGATGAATGACTAGGTTAACAGATGATTTGACAACAGTGTGTGGTAATTAACACAACATATTAACACGCTAAACAAACACCATGATGACAGCCGTGTGTGTGTGTGGGTCTGTGTGGCTTTGTGCGCATGTCTGTGTGTTTCTGTGTTTGTTTGTGTCATTTAGTATTTTATTGTGAAGGTGTGACAGCCGAGACTTGCCTTACAGGAACTTACAGGTGAGTGTTTGTTTTTCGGGAGGGGACGCGGAGGAAGGGGGGTGGGGTTAACACAGGGTTGAGGGGGGGGAGGGGCTTATAGCAGCCAGTCAGCAGCTGCAAAGAGAACACACACACACACACACACACACACACACACACACAGAAATACACACTGAGAGAGAGAGAGACAGCTGGAGCATTACCTGAGCCTGAAACCGACTGCACACACAGGTGAGTCCAAAAAACTTTGACTATTTATATTCTACAGCGCTGGAAGAAGTATTCAGATCCTTTACTGCAGTTAAAGTACTAATACTACACTGTATAAATACTCTGGTACAAGTTAAAGTCCTGCAGAGAAAATTTACTTCAGTTAAAGTCTGTAAGTATCATCAGGAACATGTATTTAAAGTATTAAAAGTAAAGAAAAATCCTCATGTTATAGAAAGTGGAAAGGATCCAAACTGTTCTTTCTTTCCTTCTTTTTTCCTCCTTTCTGTCTCTTTCTTGTCCTTTCGGTCTCTTTCTTGTTCTTTCTGTCATTCTTGTCCTTTCTGTCTCTTTCTTGTTCTTTCTGTCTCTTCTTGTCCTTCTTTCTGTCTCTTTCTTGTCGTTTCTGTCTCTTTTCCTATAGCGGAGTAACTAAAGTAACTAGTAACTAAAGCTGTAACAGATGAATGTAGTGGAGTAACTAAAGTAACTAAAGTAACTAGTAACTAAAGCTGTAACAGATGAATGTAGCGGAGTAACTAAAGTAACTAAAGTAACTAGTAACTAAAGCTGTAACAGATGAATGTAGCGGAGTAACTAAAGTAACTAGTAACTAAAGCTGGAACAGATGAATGTAGCGGAGTAACTAAAGTAACTAGTAAATGTACTCAGTTACTTTTTACTGATTGTTCTTTTATTTAGCTTAAAGTTATATCCTGAATGGTGGATTTAGAGAATCGTAGCGCAGAAAAACGCGACAAAAACATTGAAAAAACGTTGAAGAAGCATTGAAGAAAGAGTGAAATAACGAGTCAAACTGCTGCAACAGAGAGGGGCGGAGCCAGAGGGAAACATCAACAAGACTAACAAATGTTTACATAAAATGTTGCAGAAATATTGAAAAAAAGAGTGTGTCAGTATCTGTGTGTGTGTGTGTCTGTATCTGTGTGTGTGTGTGTGTGTGTGTGTGTCTGTGTGTGTGTGTGTGTGTGTGTGTTTGTGTGTGTCTGCATCTCTGTGTGTCTGTATCTGTGTGTGTGTGTGTGTCTGTATCTGTGTGTGTGTGTGTGTGTGTGTGTGTGTGTGTGTCTGCCTCTGTGTGTCTGTCTGTGTGTGGGTGTGTGTCTGCATCTCTGTGTGTCTGTATCTGTGTGTGTGTGTGTGTCTGTATCTGTGTGTGTGTGTGTGTGTGTGTGTGTGTGTGTGTGTGTGTGTGTGTGTGTGTGTGTGTGTGTGTGTACTGGAGGAGGAGGAAGAGGAGGATGAGGAGGAGAGGGGAGCCGAGGGATGACGGCGCCACACTCATCGCCATGGAAAGCGAGCCGGACAAAAGCTACGGCAGCATTACCACGGTAACAGAGTGAAATTATTATTATTATTTTCTTTTTAATCTTTTTCAGACATTTGTCTAACCTACATGTTCCTGATGATGCTCACAGACTTTTACTCACGTTACATTTTCACTGCAGGACTTGTAACAGAGTATTTTGACATTGATATTAGTACTTTTACTGCAGTAATCTGACTACTTGTAGTTTCTCTGTGTTTTCCTTCACTAACGAGAGCTGATTGGACTCTTCCTGTCATTGTTAATGAGGCTCCATCACTCAGTCTCACTATATCACACCCTGTTTCCTGCTGCACACACACACACACACACACACAGACACACACAACGTTTTTGAAAGACTATTTTACGGCTTCATTATCGAGTTAATAGGCGTGTGTGTTCGTGTCGGACGCTGTGCATTTCCTACGGTTCTGAAATGCAAAAAAATTTTGACTACTTTTTAAAGGGTGTGCGCCCGTGAGTACCCACGGAGGAAAACATAAATTGGCGCACACGCGATATGCCGACCGGATCAAACTCAGTGAGGGACCAGATTTGGCCCGCGAGCCTTGACTTTGACACTGTGCTTTAAACAGGGCCAGCATGCGGCGTTATGGGAAGTTATGGTGAATATCTTCTGATGTCGGCCACTAGACGGCGTCCACACTAACGCGGCATCTCCGAGCCCCTAAAAACTCCAACATCTGGAGACTCTGCTCCCCACTTTCTAGGGTTACTCTGTAGTCTGGACGGAGACAAACGGAGACATTTGGAAACAATGTTCCAGCCTCCTGATTGGCTCTTATCAGTCAGGAATAGTTTGGGAAAAATTGTGAATATTTTAAAAAAAGAAAGTTGTAACATTTGGAGAAAGAAATGGAGTTTTTTGAGTTTTTTTTATCTCAAGTCAAGTCAAGTTTATTTATTTTTAAAAAAATGGAAATTACAGTGCTCATACCCGTCAATAAATACAATAAAACATTTATAAAACTGTATGTTTAAAGTGCTGGTTGTGCTGTCTGATAGTCTGAGGTATAAAAGAGAGAGCATACCGATTAGTTCGTGTCACAGGAGGCCTTAGCCCACCACTATGTTCATAAATCTACCAGTCAGATTATCATGAAGAGGATGACCCGGGTCCCTCATTATTTTCTGTGTCATTTTTGCCAGACGGTCATCATATACTTGATCCACTGGATTTAACTTCTACATTCATGACTTTTAACAACCGACAAATAGAAAAGAAAGTGAGAAATAGATCCAAAAAGCAGCGACATCATGAGTCAGTCTGACTCTAGAAAAGATGAAGAGATGAATGGATGAATGTTTCTCTGTGATCCTGCTGTTTGTTTAATCTTTGCTGAATGTCTCTGTTTCCCAGAATGCACCTGTTAAACCGCCAGACAGGAACGTCTTCAGCGACGGCTCGACACGAGTTGGTGAGTAAACCAAACGCTCCTCCGCCGAGTCGCTACACCTGAACAGGTGTGTCTGTGTGTGTGTGTGTGTGTGTGTGTGTGTGTGTGTGTGTGTGTCTGTGTGTGGCAAGGCAAGGCAGCTTTATTTGTATAGCACATTTCAGCAACAGGGCAATTCAAAGTGCTTTGTGTGTGCTTTGTCTGTGTGTGTGTGTGTGTGTGTGTGTGTGTGTGTGTGTGTGTGTGTGTGTGTGTGGGGGGGGGGGGGGGGGGGTGGTTGGTTTGTATGATGTGGTGTGGGTCTGGTGTCTGTGTTTTTGGTGCTGTGTGGGTTATCTGTGGGTCTGTGGTCTGTGGTATGTGTGTGTGTGTGTGTGTGTATGTCTGTGTCTGTGTGTGTCTGTCTGTGTGTCTGTGTGTGTCTGTCTGTGTGTCTGTGTGTGTGTATGTCTGTGTCTGTGTGTCTGTGTGTGTCTGTCTGTGTGTCTGTGTGTGTGTATGTCTGTGTCTGTGTGTCTGTGTGTGTCTGTCTGTGTGTCTGTGTGTGTGTATGTTGTCTGTTTGTCTGTGTGTGTGTGTGTGTGTGTGTGTGTGTGTGTGTGTGTGTGTGTGTGTATGTCTGTGTCTGTGTATGTCTGTGTCTGTGTGTCTGTGTGTGTCTGTCTGTGTGTCTGTGTGTGTGTATGTCTGTGTCTGTGTGTCTGTGTGTGTCTGTGTGTGTGTGTGTGTGTGTGTATGTCTGTGTCTGTGTGTGTCTGTCTGTGTGTCTGTGTGTTCTGAAGAAGCCCAGTTTGGATTATCGGTGGGTGGGGGGGGGGGGTGGGTTAACTGACGGTTCCACTTTTGCCATTTTAGTTTTTGCTTTCGTTTTTGTCAGTTTCATTGTTGTTTTTTTTACACTTTTGTCGTTTCACTTGGACTCATGTTCACATCAAATAGTTCTGGTAGTTCATTACCTGAACTTTGTCATTTTTTATGTGTAGCTAAATACAAAATAATTTTCTGTTAAGACTTTTATTCCGAAAAAAATTTAAAAATAACTTCCAAAAGATTTCTTTTTTTTTTAAAGCATCAAAAAGGGAAACCAAAAACACAAAAATGTCCAAAAAGATCGCAAACCCATAATGTCGAAAAAATTGACGTGGACTTTCTATAAAATTCTCTCATACAAAGCAGTTGGTCAACTTATGAAAACATAAAAAAAGACACACACACATACACACAAACACACACACACACACACACACAGAAATTAAAGGCAGACTGAAAACATGTCAAACTATCTTGCTACCTAATACTTCACAAACGTCCTTTCCAAACTGTGAGCTTTATTTGAAGTCTGACTAAACTGCTAAATGCATGTTAAATTGGGCTTTTATTGTGAAGGGAAGTAGAAAAGCTGCCGTTGAGTTCATGAGACGATAGGAGATAATAAAGTGTGTCAGCTCCTCTTCAGTTAATAATTTTAAATTAGTAACTAACTTTGGTCCAACCTGGACCCTATGTCTCCATGTTTCTGTGTCTGAGTTTCCCTTCAAAATGAAAAGCCTTAATGCGATATAGAAATAGAAATGGTGAATCTTAAAAAAAATGTCAAAAGGCAATTATCAAATGTAAAATTGAAAAGATAAAACTTCAAATTGAAAATTGAAAACTATTAAGTGCAAAGGCTAAAATAAAATAATTTCTTTTTTTCTATTTGAGATTTTAATTTAATTATTTCTATTTAAGCATTTCTATTTCACATTTTCAGTTTCATATTTGATGTTTCTGTCATTCAATAAAAGATTTCAGTTTAAGCATTCATATTTAAGCTTTGAATTTTACATTTGGCTTTTTACATTTCAACTTTGCTTTTTCAGTTTCCTTTTCCTTTTTTAAATTTAATTATGGCATGATTTTTCCTAGTAGCATAGTCAAATAATAATATCTAGGGCCCGAGCACCGAAAGCGGTGAAAGCCCAATTGGAACTGAAGGAATTATTATTTTCTGCAAATAAATTGGCTTTTTGAGGGGCTTAACATATTCAAAAACTCACATCAATCTGGTGAAAATGTACGTATTTTAAGGGTTTTGTGAATAGGCGCACAAAAATGGCTCGCTAGCGCCTCCTAGAAAGTTAAAACAATTGAGCCCCTGCAGTGCGTTTAACGTAGACTCACGAAACTTGGTACACATATGTATCATGTCACGACGTATAAAAAAACGTCATCGTCATTTTGGTCATAACACCCCCCGCTGGCAACAGGAACTCAGCCTTATATGACAAACATCATCCAATTTACATGAAACTCATGATTTGTGGTCTACATGTGATACTGAGCCGCCCCCTATACTTTAACCACGCCCACGTACTCAGGCCACGCCCCTTTCATAACATTTTAACCATTTAAGGTAGAGTCTTGTGTGAGGCATCATTGAACTCAGCAGAGACTTCCTTTTTAATTGATAATGGTTTGACCCACCCCCTATAATTTAGCCACACCCCTTTTCACAGCTAATGAACTGTATGATGTAGAGTCTTGTGTGAGGTATCATTGAACTCAGCGGGGAGTTTCCTTTTCATTGGTGACGATTTGCGGAGTCTGAGTGCCGCACAAATGCACGGTCGCAAGGAGCGGCATCTGCCAGTAACCCTGACGTGCGCCGAGGCGCGAGGGCCCGTCCATCGCTGCTCGCAGCTTTAATTATGATTTGATCTTGCTTCGTTTTCTCTTCGGACTTTCAATTTGAATTATGAATTATATATATAATATAATTATATATCCTCCATGGCTCTATACACGCTAAAACTCCTGATTATTTACATGGAGTCTGGTGGAGATATGCTGGCTCTATACACGCTAAAAGTCCTGATTATTTACATGGAGTCTGGTGGGTTTGGGTTACATGATGTGTGTGTGTGTATGTCTCTGGTTTGAATCCTGTGCTCCTATTGGACAGATTTTGTGTTGGTGTGGGAGGAGCCTATACATTCTCAGAAGGAGGAGAGCACAGGTGTTAGCCCCACCCACAGCAAGTGGCGGGAGGTGTTTCTGAATAAACTGCGACTCTCCGGACTGCTGCTGGAGCAGGTGAGCGAAACAAACACACATCTGAACAAACATGACTGCTGAACTTCTTCAGATACACGTTCCAACAAAGTCTGTACAACCATCAATCAATAACTCGCTTGAAAAAATGTAGTGATTTTAACACAAACAAACATCTTTTTATCACCTTAACTCAGTAGTTTTGGTGTCTAAACCAAACCAAACTGGGACTGCTACCTTCTCTAGTTTACTTTGGACAAAAAATGTTGATAAAAGTGACAGAACCGTGACAGAAGTTGGAAAAAAAGGAACAAAACACAGATTTTAACCCAAACATCTATACAGAGTAGTTTTGGTGCCTAAACAAAACCAAACAAACGCTCCTCTGCATGGCTGTGGGACCAGATTTTGAGTTGGGGATGCTGCTGAAAATTTTACGAGAGTGACATTTTCAGCCAAAGTCCACACCACACTGCATCCATCGCAACGCTCCACAAGCGGAAAAACACAAAATGAATGAATTCCAAAATCCAAGACAGGGCAAAACTAGGCACGGGTAACGCAGGATATAGGCCAAAAAGCTACGACATTATGGTACAGAATAGGCCTACTACAAGCTCACACACTGAGCCACAAAATACACGGGTATAAAACACATCACTGAATTAAATTAAATCAAAAGTTAGCTGCCTCGTCGTCTGTTGCTAGCAGGGTCGCTGTGGGAGTGACAGGTGCTGAGGTGCTGCTGCTACTTCCTTCGGTTACAGTTGCTGGGTTTTCTGACTCAGGTCTATTAGGCTTTTTAGCCTGTGGTTGATTGATGAAGAAATCCAAAATGCGCTTTTGTGCGGCGCGCCTTGTGTGTGTGTGTGTATGTGTGTGTGTGAATGTGTGTCTGTGTGTGTACTGGGGGAATCCTTGTGAAGATGTGTTAACGTGACATTTGTGTCTCCGTGTGTCTCTGCAGAAAGACGTCCTGCAGACGAAGACGAAGGTCAGTTTCGTGCTGCTCAGCGCTCCGTGGAGCGTCCTGTGTTTCTACGCCGAGGAGATCAGTCTCAGAGTCCCTCTCCAGGTGGGACAACAACGCAGTGGGACAGATACACAGTAGGACAGATACACAGTGGGACAGAAACACAGTGGGACAGATACACAGTGGGACAAAAAAAACAAAGTCCTGTCCTGCAAAATCCCGAGAGAAAGACTCCTGAATCCCGTCCCGCTCCTGTTTGGTTCCCTATGTTCTCTGAAGTTAACAGACTCTGTTGCCTGTTTGGATAATCATGGTCAAATCACTGAGGTTGCCTCGGAAATTTAGGCTACACTATACATGCATTACCTGCAGGTCTAGGTAACATGCATTACCTGCAGGTCCAGGTAACATGCATTACCTGCAGGCCTAGGTAACATGCATTACCTGCAGGCCTAGGTAACATGCATTACCTGCAGGCCTAGGTAACATGCATTACCTGAAGGCCTAGGTAACATGCATTACCTGCAGGTCTAGGTAACATGCATTACCTGCAGGCCTAGGTAACATGCATTACCTGCAGGTCTAGGTAACATGCATTACCTGCAGGCCTAGGTAACATGCATTACCTGAAGGCCTAGGTAACATGCATTACCTGCAGGCCTAGGTAACATTACCTGCAGACCTAGGTAACATACATTACCTGCAGGCCTAGGTAACATGGATTATCTGCTGGTCTGGGTAACATGCATTATCTGCTGGTCTAGGTTTTCCAGAATCCATTTTGCCGACTCTCAGTGTAGTCGCTGACGCTGATTGATTGGCTTGTGAACAGGGCAGCTGCTTTGTCTTGCTCTGATAGGCTACTCTGCGGCTAGCAGTAGCCAATCAACAAACGTGTTGGGAATTGTAAGTGGTTCTCTTTTCTAAAACGAAATGCCTCGCAATCTTTGGCTCATTTTTTAATTAAATCTCCGGCTCCGTCCCGTTGATTTTTATGCTCTATTCCGTCCCTATCACTTTACCAACAGTGAAATTAACTCCTTTACCGCGGGACTCCCACGGGAAAATTGTCATTGTGTCATCATATTGTATGTGTGTGTGTGTCTACTCAGACTCAGCCTACATGGGGCGCGCTTTTTTTTCCAACACTTCTTTTAATTCTTTTGACGCTTTTATTTTGTGTCCGGCTGCAG
The DNA here is from genome assembly GCF_010015445.1 of Perca fluviatilis. Lineage (NCBI taxonomy): Eukaryota > Metazoa > Chordata > Actinopteri > Perciformes > Percidae > Perca > Perca fluviatilis. Next base: position 7,581,721 of record NC_053113.1, read on the forward strand.
GTGGTCACCGCTCCGATCGTTAACTGGTCCGAGCACTTCCTGTCCCGGCTGTCCCTCCCCAACCCTTTTTCTCAGGACGTTCCGAACCCCCCGCCGGACTACTTCACCTGCCAGTTCAGGACCAACAAGCTGCAGAGGTGAAATATCACAAAAAAATATTTTTCAAATGTTTTTGTGTGAAAACATTAGACAAAAATGTTGGAAAACAGCCCCGAAATCCCCATAACCAAACCCACCTGACTCTATGTCAGGACTTTTAGTGTGTATAGAGCCAGCATATCTCCACCAGACTCCATTTAAATAATCAGGACTTTTAGCGTGGATAGAGCCAGCATATCTCCACATGTAAATTGTTGAATTAAGGGTTTATTTCAACCAAACCAGAGTGGTGATTGTTGAAACAGTGGAGAGATGAACCAAGACGGCTTTTGGTAGTTTTATTTAGTTTCTGTCCACTTTGAATGAATTGTGTTTTACGATGATTAAAGTCCTGATTATTTACATGGAGTCTGGTGGAGTTTGGAGCTGTTTCATGTTAAACTAAAAGGAACTTACTCTTTACCTAAAAGGTCTATCTCTGTAGGAATCCTTTCCATAATGTTGTCAGACACTTAGAATAATAATCTGAGTCCAGGTGAGAAAGTATGCTACAGAATTTAAAGATTAAGAGATTATTTCTGTCTTCAGGTTTCTGGGGAGCGAGGACAGAGAGACGTTCTTCAAGACGACTCAGAGACACCAGGTGGTGAGTCGGACTCAACATCACACACACATACACACACACACACACACACATACACACACACACACACACACACACGGACACACAGACAGACACACAAGAGAATTTTTTACGCTTTTTTATGGTTTCTTTTACTATTTTGTGACGGCTTTTTGCAGCTTTTTTCAAACTCTTTTTGTTTGATATGTCCTGTGTTTTCATGGCACCAGAGAACAAACAGAACCAACTGTCCTCTGTCAGCTGGTTAAACACTGAGCCGAGAAATATCAAACTACCAAACACTAAACGTGGGCGTCTGGGACCGCGAGGACAGACAGAGGTTAGGTTCCCTTCCCTCTCTGTCAACACACTGCACAAACCAAATGTCAAACTCTCTGTTTGACATTTCTTCTTATCAGCCAATCCGCCCAGAGGAAACACGGCAGCCAACACCCAAACAATGCCTGGCAGGACAAGATGGAAGATAAGATGGACTTTAATATATTCACATTGGTTTCTAGTCAGCATGAGATACTACAAACAATATAGTGAGTAGTACTACTAGAATAAGAATAGATACTTCATACAAGAGAAGTTACAGACCCCCGAATACAAATATAAATATATAAAATGCTGTGTTTGTGTCTATATGTGTGTGTGTGTGTGTGTGTGTGTGTGTAGTGAAATGCACTACGCGTGTGTGTGTGTGTGTGTGTGTGTGTGTGTGTATGTGTGTGTCTGTGTGTGTGTGTGTTTATCATGTCCAGACAAACAAATACCCTCTGGAAGCCAAACAAGAGGTCAGTTATAATGAAATTAATTTCATTTTCTGGCCTTTTGGATTTGCATCACTGAACTTTAGTGAACTCCTCCTACAGATTTAAATCAGTCAGTATAATCTAAAGACCTTTCTAAAGCTAAAACCCAAAAAGCTTTTGTGCTTTTGGTCTAACGGTATGGGTGTGGCGAGGTGCTGGGTTCATGTTCTTCTTGCCTTTTAATGTGATCAATAAGTAAATATTCGTGATGATTCGATGACTCGATGTCAGTGAAGTGTGAGCTGCAGAAATCACTCTGAGCAGAGCCGTGTTCTGATTGGCTCAGAGACTCAGTAACCAGGATGTTTCAGTCAGCAGACGGATGTTGTGAGTGCTGACCGGCATTGACGCCTCATCCTCAAACACAATCTATCAAAACACACAAACACACACACACACACACACACACACACCATTACACTATTGCACACACTCCTGTCATGTATCATCACGTGATGATGTGTCCTGTCACAACCCAGTCTCACGGCAGTATGTGAAATGGTCACGTTATTTAATCTATTGATTCGTGTTCACGGGAACGTTTTTGTCGTTTGTTTTGTGGTGGCCAGCATGAAAATGTAAACTAATGTATTTAAATGGGAAGCATATGTCGTGATCACAGCACGACTTCGGTAGCGAGTAGTATGAAAAGCCAAAAATCTGCGTAAGGACGTTGGTTGGGGGGTGGATGGATCAAACAATTCAGAACTTTCACCCTGGAGATCGCGTCCCGGCATGTGACGTTTGCTTTCCCCGTTAATCTCCGTATAGACCATTTCGTGCTGGCCACCACGAAAAAAAACAAGATTAACGTGTTGTTGTACACGAATCAACAGATTAAAAATAACGTAACAATTTCACAAACTGCCGTGAGACTGTGTTGCCTGTTATGTTTCATCATATGTTGTGTGTCTCGTCCTGCAGCTGTACGAGATCCTGGCCCGGACTCCGTACGGTTCGGTGAAGAAGGGCGAGGTGGGAATCGACCGGCTGCTGAGTGAGAAGGTCTTCTCTGCTGCCTACCCGCTGCATGAGGTAACCCTAACCCAGGTTATATGGGACATAAACATTAACCCTAACCCTGGTTATATGGGACATAAACATTAACCCTAACCCAGGTTATATGGGACATAAACATTAACCCTAACCCAGGTTATATGGGACATAAACATTAACCCTAACCCAGGTTATATGGGACATAAACATTAACCCTAACCCAGGTTATATGGGACATAAACATTAACCCTAACCCATGTTATGTGGGACATAAACATTAACCCTAACCCAGGTTATATGGGACATAAACATTAACCCTAACCCATGTTATGTGGGACATAAACATTAACCCTAACCCAGGTTATATGGGACATAAACATTAACCCTAACCCTGGTTATATGGGACATAAACATTAACCCTAACCCATGTTATGTGGGACATAAACATTAACCCTAACCCTGGTTATATGGGACATAAACATTAACCCTAACCCATGTTATGTGGGACATAAACATTAACCCTAACCCAGGTTATATGGGACATAAACATTAACCCTAATCCTGGTTATATACAGTGCTCAGCATAAATTTACACACCCATGCTAAAGTTGACTATAAAGAGGAATAAAAAATGATCTTTTGGAAATTGATCTTAATGCCTTAATTAAAAAAATGAGGAAAAATCCAACCTTTAAGGACACCAATTTTCTTTGTGAATGAATAATGTATCGTAAATAAATAAATGTTGTTTAGGTGGCATAAGTGTAGACACCCCTATGTTAAATTCCCATAGAGGCAGGCAGATTTTTATTTTTAAAGGCCAGTTATTTCATGGATCCAGGATACTATGCATCCTGATAAAGTTCCCTTGGCCTTTGGAATTAAAATAGACCCCCACATCATGACATACCCTTCACCATACCTAGAGATTGGCATGGCGTACTTTCCATAAAATCATCTCTCAATGCAAATCAAACCAGCTATTAGGCTAACTGAAATAAAACCATGCCAATGGTGTGTCTTTGTGTGTCTGGCTGATGATCTTTGATGATTTCCTTGACACTGTTTATCTCGTCCTTTCTTTCTCTCCCGGTGTTTCTTTCAGGGCGGTTTCCAGCCACCGACCCCCCCGGTGCCCCCCGAGTCCTTCGGTCTGAGACAGATCCTGTACTCGTACTGGGCCACGTGGTCGTCATGGAGACGCTACCAGCCTCTGGATCACATCCGGGAATACTTCGGGGAGAAGATAGCGCTGTACTTCGCCTGGCTCGGTGAATATTAACTAACACAGTGGTTCTCAGGCTTTTTTCAATAATTTTCCCCCTTTGAATAGTTTGTTTAAGCCATGTACCCCCTAACCAGCGCGAAATGTCACGTACCCCCTGCAGTCCTCCAAAGTACCCCTAGGGGGACAATGACCCCCTTCAGTCCTCCAGAGTACCCCTAGGGGGACACATACCCCCATTGAGAAACACTGAACTAAACTGTCTCTAACTTTAGTTCCCAAAGTTCCTCCAGTTTACTCTAACTAAAGTTCTGATACCACAGTGGAGAAATACTCAAGTTTTACAAGTTAAAAGTCCTGGCGAGAGAGAGACAAACGTCACAAAGCGTCGCAAACACTGTAAAAAGAGCAAAAAAAGGGACAAAAGTGACAAAACGTCAGAAAAAGCGACAATAAATTCTGAAAAAAAGGAACGAAAATGTCGAAAAATCAATAGAATCTGACAATTTAATTTTTTAAGTATAAATTATCAGAAAGAGCAGCAAACACTGAACAAAAATAAAATAATAAAAGAAACTTTAAATATTGGGGAAAAAAAACAACAAAAACTTTGAAAAACAAAGACAAACTTTGAAAGAAGCAACAGAAACAAAAGAGTGGCCGTTTCTTTACTTTTAATACTTTAACTACATTTTCCTGATGATACTTACAGACTTTTACTGAAGTAACATTTTCAATGCAGGACTTTTACTGTAAACAGATTAAGTGGGAATTATGTCTAAAATGAGGCCCTAAGTCCTGTCAAATCTGACTCCAGTTTATTAATTCCCACGCCTTCTTACTTCGGACTTAAGTTTACCAGAACGCAGGGATCAATCTGAGACGAAGAGTTCAGTTAAGCAAAGTTTACTGAGTCCAGAATACGAGTTACAACACAGGTGGGGGTTGACAAACAGAGACTAAGTTTCCCTAGCAACAGACATGAAGTCAGATCTGGTCCACCAAGTTGTCCTCCGAATTATGAGCTCTGATCTATTCTCTCCCTCAAGCTTTAATCGTGTCTTCTAGATTTTTACACAGACACACACACACCATCAAGGTCGGGGCCTCTGTCTGGTGCAACTACCTCTCCTAATCTCGTAATGTTAACTGTCTTTCATTGTTTTTCTGCTTATCTGTCCGGTACACGATGCACTTTTATGCTATAAGTCTTAACCTATAGTTAACGGCTTAGGCTTAACATTCTAGCTGTCAGAGACATTTTACTTGAACCACTTCCTCATTGACTTCACACAGCTCTTTTGCAACGAACAAAAATACACATTTTGTTAATAAAATATTTCTACACAGAGTATTTATACAGTGTGGTGTTAGTACTATGACTGAAGTTACCTGAGTACTTGTCTGTCTGCAGGTTTCTACACCGGCTGGCTGCTACCGGCGTCTCTGGTTGGTCTGGTGGTCTTCCTGTTTGGGTTCTGGCTCGTGGCCACCGATGTTCCCGCGTATGTATTCACTCTGTCACGCTCTGACTCTCAACGTCCTGCACACTGACACACTCTGACACACACTGAGGCCCAAACAGTCACCAAGACTATCTGAGGAATCAGTAGTTAGCATTACCCCTTGTGTTGTCTTCTTGTTGTTTAAATTAAAACTTTTTTTCAACTTTTCTTTTTTCGTTTTCAACGTCTTTTTTTCCTTCAAATTTTGAAACTTTTTCAACTTTCTTTTGTCTTTCTTTTTTCAAATGCTATAGAATAGAGTAAAACACCCAAATTAAATGAAGAGTGTACTTACTTTAATCCATGTTATTTTCTCTGACTGTGTGTGTGTGTGTGTGTGTGTGTGTGTGTGTGTGTGTGTGTGTGTGTGTGTGTGTGTGTGTGTGTGTGTGTGTGTGTGTAGGAAGGAGTTGTGTGACAGCGGGGACAGCTTCATCATGTGTCCTCTCTGTGACATCTGCAACCACTGGAACTACTCCAGCATCTGTATCTCTTTCAAGGTACCTGTCTGTCTGTCTTTCTGTCTCTCTCTATCTGTCTGTCTGTCGGTCTGTCTTTTTGCGCTTTTTAAGAAGTTTTTAAGATGCTTTTTTAATGCTTTTGTAGATGTTTTTTAGGTGCTTTTTGACCTTTTTGGGCGATGTTTTCCACATTCTTTCTGTGTTTTCTTTTTGCATTTGTTTGAATTTTTTAGTGCTTTTTAAAATGCTTTTTGGACTCTTGTTGACCTGTCCGTTTGTCCACCTCTGTGTCTCTGCAGGCCGGTATCCTGTTTGATAACGGAGGAACAGTGTTTCTCAGTGTCTTCATGTCTCTGTGGGCCGTCACCTTTCTGGAGTACTGGAAGAGAACTTGTTCGGCTCTGTCTCACCGCTGGGACTGCTCCGAGTTTGAGGACATCGAGGTGAATGTCTCACTTAAACTAAACACTAAATTACTCAAAAGAAAACAAAAGCATAGTCCTTCAGTGCCTCGTCCTGTTAACACCACACGATGGCGCCAACACACAAGCTGCAAGAAGAAAGCTACACTGCTTTTTTTTAGAATCAGAAAGAAGTTTATAGCCCCAGTAGTTACCCTCTAAGATGAGTGTAGTGTAGTTACCCTCTAAGACAGAGTCTACGGTAGTTACTCTAAGACAGAGTGTAGGGTAGTTACCCTCTAAGACAGAGTGTAGGGTAGTTACTCTAAGACAGAGTCTATGGTAGTTACTCTAAGACAGAGTTAAACCAAAAAAACTATCGTTTATATCCCCGCCAAGTCAAATTGGAATTACATTGATCCTAAGCAAGAGCCAAATAAGATGATAAGATAAAGTCAAATACATTTGTTTAATTGGTCAAGTGTCAGAGTTATAATACAGACATCTGTGGGATCACAAAGCACGCAGAGACTAAGTTTCTCTAGCAACAGACAAAAATCCGGAGCCAGTCCACGTATCTCTAGACCAGGGGTCATCAACTACATTTTTTCAAGGGCCAGAATTTTTCTAAGCAGACACTCTGGGGGCTGGACTTTGAAATAACATGAATTTATACCTAATACGCCTATTCTTGTTCGAAATTTTCACTTTCTTACTGAATTAATGCTATATTTTTTTTTACATGTATTAGTGTGAGCAAACTCCTAAAAAACATGGAAACTCCTTAATGATAACTGGCTCTTTAACTAGAAAATGATCTCAGACTAGGAGGCAGTTCACTGAGGAGTGATGGTTAAAGTCTGTGATTATGGAAACATTATTGTAGTATGCAGTGTCCTGATTGGTGGAAAATGCTTGCAGAAAGAAATGGCTGTTGTCAGGTAAACATGTCACTGTCAAAGAGGCTGAAGCAAAAAGTTGACGTGGAAAAGCCAAAAGCCCAGCTTTAATGATGAATGACTTATAAGCAGGCTGTGCACTCGTCATGTATGCCTCATTTGCAATGAAAGATGCTGTTGCAAAATAATACAACCAGCATCATCATCATCATCATCATCATCATCATCATCATCATCATCATCATCATCAAGAATGAAGAACTCGAACATAATGATCGCGTCATTCACATGCATATTAAGTAGCCACTTAAAATACCTCCATAGATTTACCGCTCTAGCGGAGAGTTTGGTTTGTTCAGCCAGCAGTGAGGTTTACAAGAATTTGTCAAAATTTCCAGATTCCCGGCAAACTAAGATAAATAGTTAGACTACAAACCGACAGCTTTTGTTTTAGCTTGTTTGTAAAAATTCTCTATTTGTAGAGTAGAGCTGTGTTTGTGTAAAACAGCGCGGTGGACAAGAGTGGACTGAGCAGACAGAGCAGATTGATATATCACTTTCTACATGTTTATGCCGGTCTACACAGGTGAGTGCATTGATAAGTAGTGACGTTTTACTCACGAAGGTTTAAATTGTAGCCTATTTACAGAAAAGAGACTAGTGTGAGTTCATCTGCCCCAGCAGCCGTTGGTAGGCTAATCATCTCTGTATCGTCAGGTGCTGCGTGTTTTAACGCACACACATCTCGGCTCAGCGGTGTGTGTGGAGCTCAGGCATCACTGTACAGAATCCCGGCATGTGAATAGAGATGCAAATACAGGGGGCTGGGTTTTTGCTCTTAATGCTTGAAATGATAAATAACAGAATGCATTTTTTCCTCTTTACATTTTGTTAATTCATGATTATTCTGCGGGCCAGACTAAAAGCTTTGGCATGCCAGATGTGGCCCGCGGGCCGCCAGTTGACGTTCACTGCTCTAGACTGTCAGACCTTGTGAGCCCCGACCTTTTCTTCCCCTCATCTCTTATACTTTATTTATTGGGCACCCTCTTTTTCTCCAGCACAGGGACTGCTATAAGCGGTACATTCTGTTCCTGTTACACATGTTATTATTACTCAATATACTTAGTTTGAGGCCTAATTATCTTATATTTACCGCTTAACCCTCCTGTTGTCCTCCAGGTCAAATTTACAAAAACTTTCTATATCAGAACTATGACAAAAGTACATTGAAAATAGTGACAAATGTTGGAAAAAGCTTCCTTTTTTTTAACCCTTGTGTTGTCCTTGGGTCCAATTTGACCCGTTTTTAAAGTTTTTAATATCAGAAATATGGGGAGCACAAAAAAGGTTCATTTTCAATTTTGACCTGAAGACAACACAAGGATTAAGTCTGATCAAAGAAGGCGTGGGAATTCATTCCCTACAATGCTTAAACTACTTAAACAGATATTTTGTTTAATATGTTTGTTTGTGTATGTATGCATTGTAGAATAATGTTCTTACTAGTTACAGATAAATATAATAAGAATGTAAAAGGTTTCCATAAGAGACCAAGTGTGTTTTGGTGTATGCTTATTGCAGAGTTGTGTGCTGTCATAGAGACGGTGGTTCCCCAAACAAAGGAAACTCTGACGCACAGATGGTTTAGCTTAAGTTTATCAGAACACAAGGATCAATCTGAGACGAAGAGTTCAGTTAAGCAAAGTTTACTGAGTCCAGCATAAGAGTTACAACACAGCTGTGGATTCACAAACAGAGACTAAGTTTCCCTAGCGACAGACATCAAGTCAGAGTTGGTCCACCAAGTTGTCCTCCAAATTATGAGCCCTGATCTGTTCTCTCCCTCAATATGTTATCCTTTCCTCACAGGGGGGTGTCTTCTAGTTCATAGACAGAAACTGGTATCTTGTATTGTCTGTGTAGGCAAATGTAAACTGATTTTGTGTACCAGTGATTATCTTTCTTTTGTTCGCTGTACTTCAGGCTGCGTCTGACATTCACACAGCAGATAATTCTTTCCTGAAATTCTTAATATTGTCCCCGTTTTTTGGGGAGATTCTGATGATTGTCGTACCTCTGACCTCCACAGGAGCGACCGCGTCCAGAGTTTACCGCCATGGCGCCGATGACCATGAGGAACCCGGTTACCGGAGCAGAGGAACCCTACTTTCCTGAAAACAAACGTCTCAACAGAACTCTGACCGGCTGCATGGTCATCATTGTTATGGTGAGTCTCCCGACCTTTAAAGCCCAGTTTGGACCAAAGATTTGCGACGATACGGGTTGAAACACTGCACCTGTCAGTCTGCAGCATTCTGAAACTTGCGGTGTATCATCTCCATAGCAACGCCTCTTTATACTTGTGTCCTAACTTCTGACTTCAAGGTTTTTTGTAGCTGGAAATATGTATTTTTTTCTTCTGAACATGAATGTGGATAATGTTAGTGATAGTGAGACGCTTGCTACAGTTCCATTTCTAGTAGGGATGCACCGAATCCAGATTTTTGGGGTTCGGCCAAATATCGAATCCACTGGTTCCTATTTTGCCGAATCCGAAACCGAAAACTGAATCCGAAAACCGAATCCGAAAACCGAATCCGAAAACCGAATCCTGTGTCCATGAACACAGTAAACACATGAATGAAGTAAACAGTGACTGTCCTTCCTTTGCCGTACCTGAAGTTGCTGCATTCTGGCTGCTGTCTGGAGATTCCTTCATGCACAACTCGTATTCTTTCGGATGTTTCATACCAAATGTTGTAACAGCGGCCATGTTGTGTATTGTTTAGGGTCCTTGCCACCACCAGACAAATCAGAATTGCAAATTGAACATGTAGCTGGACTTGAATGGCCTTCTTTTGACTTAAAGTACTGCCAAACAACACTTTTCCTGCTCACGAGTTCCATTTTCACTTTCTTACAGCCTACTGCATTGAACGGTCCACCTACAAAAACACAAACACACAAAAAGCCCAATATTCAGTCAAATCTGAAGCTGAATCCAGGATTTGGTGCATCCCTGATTCCTAGTGATGAATCAGCGAAAACACGTTTTATTTCTCTGATTCTCTGCTTTGTCCTAGGTGCTGCCTCTCTTCAGTCACTCTCTAGCTCGCTCCACCGTACATGCTCGCTGGGAAGTTGAGCTTCCCTTAAAAGCGAGGTGCAGACGGGGATATGACGCAAACGCGGCCTAGGAGGGTCTGATCACTGAGCCGCGCACCTCCAAGATATTGTAACAATGCAACATGGTGGCATAGACCCCGCTGCATTGATTCGCTACAGGAGAGAAGTCCATTCTTTATGCCGCTCTGACCCCAATCAGAATGAAAGACCAGACGGTTTGCGGCGACCATGCGTACATCTTGTTAACCGTGTTAAAGCCAGAAGCTCCAAAGTTTAAAAGTCTTTAACCCTCCCAATGTTGCAAAGTAGACTTTATATGTCACAGTTACTATTTTTCTTAAAATCATTTATAGATTTGGATGTTTCTGAGCGTACTTGAAGGCAGCATATTTTTTGAGGGGTAAAAATCTGCCTCTTCTAAATATTGCGGGGGTGGGGACATATCCCCTGTATCCCCCTCAGAAATCTACGCCCATGGTAGTAGCAGTAAGTTGAACTTCCTGTGTGCAGGTTGCTGTGGTGCTGATGTTCCTCATCGCCATCATTCTATATCGCACTATCCTGAGCATCATCATCTCCAAGTCTAAAAACTTTTTATCGTTCTCTGTGAGTACAACACAACACACCTACACTGCTTCTTTATATATGAATAAGGTTTAATAGAGAGATCAGAGGCTCCAGGACGCTTCCCTGAGGGACTCCAGGACAACATGTTGACTTCACACTGCGTGCTACTTTCAACCTATTTTTTCACTGACTCTTTGAGTCTTTGATGTTTCTTTTATGCCTTTTATGGTTTTATGACGTTTTGACACTTTGTGTGTCTCTGTCTGTGCGTGTGTGTGTGTGTGTGCGTGTATCTGTCTGTCTGTGTGCCTGTGTTTGTGTGTTTAGGCCGCGAGGATAGCCAGTCTTTCAGGATCTGTGTTGAACCTGTTGGTCATCCTCATGTTGTCCAAAGTTTACACGTCTCTGGCCCACATCCTCACACGCTGGGGTGAGTCACACTTTCTTCCTCATCCTCCTCATCCTCGGTGTTAGTCTAGATTGAACGTCATGCTTGTGTGTGTTTTGTGTGTGTGTGTTTTCTCTCAGAAATGCATCGGACTCAGACTAAATATGAAGACATGTTCATCCTCAAAGTTTTCATCTTCCAGTTCGTCAACTTCTATTCGTCTCCAGTTTACATCGCCTTCTTCAAAGGCAGGTGAGGATGGCTTCAATCACAGCAAGGCTCGTAGGTTCAGCCAATCACAGCGAGGCTGGCAGGTTCATATGCATAGCCCTGCTTTCTTTCTTCTTTGTATACATTTTGTGCATCTTGTTGGGCTGAGTCAGATTCACAGTTTATACTTTCAAAATAAAACCAATCAAATGAAAACATGAAGGCAGGATGCTGAGTTGTTGGATTGAAGAAGTAAAATGCAGCAGCTAGATGAAAGTTGGAGCCAGAGTGCCTCCCGCAGGCTGAAGATGAAAACACATTCCCTCTTTGCATTGTCAGGTCTGCAGCAAAACATTATTTAATCCCACAAAAAAACTTTATTTAAAGTTTTAGTGAAGATGTCAAAGTTTCCAAATATCTCAAATTTGCCTGAATTTAGCTGCAGTGTAAAATGAAGCAGAGTGGAAATATGAATAGTTAAATATATTGAGGCTGTCTGTCTGTCTGTCTGTCTGTCTGTCTGCCTTTCTGTGTCTCTCTTTGTCTATCTGTCACTCTGTCTGTCCCCCTGTCTGTCTGTCTCTCCCTTCCTTCCTCTCTCTCTCTGTCTGTCTGCCTGCCTGCCTGTCTGTCTGTCTGCCTGCCTGTCTGTCTGTCTGTTTAGGTTCGTTGGTTACCCTGGAAACTACAACACTCTGCTTGGAGTCCGTAACGAAGATGTGAGTCTGTCTGTTTTAATGATGATTATTTACAGATCTGATGTCACAGGGTTTTATATTTAGTTTTTATCCACACACACACACACACACACACACACACACACACACACACACACACACACACACACACACACACACACACCGTGTTGTTGTTTTATCCACACATAATCTAAGATGAAACATCATAACATCTTATGAGATACCTTTTCGTAACAACCAAATTATATATATTTACATATTTTGACCCTTTTTTAACGTTTTTTTATAGGTTTTGATGTTGTTTTCTCTTTGCTCTTTTTCAACGCTGTAACGTTGTTTTTTTACACTTTTCGAAACTCTTTTTGTTTATGATGGTTTCTTTATGTTTTTCTTTTCAATTATTTTTTATATTGACACTTGTTTTCTTGCAGTGTGGAGCCGGTGGATGTCTGATTGAACTGGCTCAGGAGCTGCTGGTCATCATGGTCGGAAAACAGCTGATCAACAACATCCAGGAGTTCATATGGCCGTAAATACACACACGCAGAAACACATGCACGCCCGCACACACACATGCAGGCACACACACACACAAACACATGCACACACAGTCACACACACATGTACGCACAAACACATGCACACATACACACACAAACACATGCACGCACATACACACACACAAACACATGCACACATACACACACAGACACCATGCTTGTGCACAATTCAGAATTGAATTGAGAATGACTCCTAAATTCAAATTCAATTCTTGAATTTGAATTGAATTTGCATTGATGTCAAAAACGGGATCTAGAATTACAATTCAAATTTGAAGCAGAATTGCAATTCAATAAAAATTCAAAGAAATTCATATACATAATTTAAGTGAAGTGTTTAATAATTAAGCTTACAATATACAGTATGTCAGATATGATTGCATTACATATTCTATAATTGATATTAGTTTGAACTACTTGTACAGATTACATGTTCAGGAAATGTTTTCCCCCAGCAGTGAATGTTAAAAGCTCTAGGCACAGAACAAATAATTCAGTTTTAATTATTGTAATTGTAATTTTGTGGAACATGATGGAACATGACTCCATTTCCCAGAATGCTTTAATTTAACCAAGTATTTAAAATGGTTGCCAAACAATTCGGGGTGGACATTTGTTTCAATGCTTCTTTTCTACACAATTTGATGTTCAACACTGGACTTTTTAAGTTTCAGAAGTCCCTTACAACTTCTGATTATAAATGTTTATAGATTTGACACGTGTAATAACAGTGACATGGAAAATAATAGCAGGCCTAAAAGGTCATCTGTACTAGTTCATTTTGAAGAACCAATTCCAACACGAACACCTGGAAACCACAGAGCCATATGCAAGCACTGTAGTGCTCCAGTCTGTGGCTCCATCAAGGCTACTTCAAATTTCAAAAGGCATCTACAAGTAAGTTAACAGACAGACAGTATTTTATTTTGAAAACCATTTGTTGATGGTATTATGCTACTGATATTTGATATTAGCAGTGTTGGGGTCACTACTCAAGAATGTGTAATACATATTATTCACTTTTACCCTAACCCTAACCCCATTGTTATTCTCTATGGATAGTAACTCATTACTCTACTCATTACATTACTGTAGCACAACACAGCAAGAGCCTGGCATATAGCTCATAAAGGGCTTAAACACACCTTCAACTCACAACACAACAGTAGCAGTAACATGAATGGGTTACAATAGTCAGTTACAGCCAAATGTAATTATATTATGGCATTACTTTGTAAGGAGTAACCCCCAACACTGGATATGTGTTTAAAAGCATGCAAGCACACTTTACTTATTACTTATTGTAAATCAAGAAAACAATTCTTTTCAATTGTGGAATTAATAGAAATATTTGTTTTCTTGATCTAGTGATCTATACTTTGGAACAAAATGTATGCAGGGTTGAGGAGTGACTAGTTATGTGTAATGAAATTATGTTATTAAATTACAAAATTAATGTAATTGTATTTAGTTGTATTACTGAGGTAAAATGTGTAATTCAATTAGTTACTAATCAAATTAAAAGTTAATTGCTTTGCATTGATAAAGTAATCCAAACCACATTTATAATGGGTAACTTATAACAGTAAGCAGTTTCTAAAGTAACCTTCCTAACAGTGAATGTACAGTATGTGAGATTCAACACATTCTTTCTTTCTTTCTGACTGTGTGGAATTTCTTCGAATTGCAATTAATTTAATTCCACTTCCTGTCATTCAAATTCAAATTCAACTTCCTGTGGGGCGGAGTCAACTCAATTCAAATTCCAATTCATGAATTGAATGGAGGCCAATTCTGAAATTCAGAATTTTGCACAAGCCTGACAGACACACACACACACACACACACACACACACACCGATAAAGACCATTTTACTGAAGTCCTGATCAATAAAACTCTTGCTCGACTCTTTTCAAACTGAAAGAACTTATTTGGCAGGAAGTTGATGTCATGGTGGCAGAAGAGGAAGATGCGTCCTCGGCTGAAGGAGGTGAAGGAGGAGGAAGAGGAGGAAGAGAGGGAGGAAGAGGAGAATGTTTCTCCCTGGGAGGAAGACTACCAGCTGCTGCTCTGTGAGGGACTCTTCAGTGAATACCTGGAGATGGGTGAGCAAAAAAATGCCCAAAATATTGACAAAAGCGGCGACTGTGTGATGTCCTGTCGTGTCCCCTAATACTGTATATTATGTCTCTTTTATATAGACCTTAGTGGTCCCCTGATGCTGTATCTGAAGTCTCTTTTATATAGACCTTAGTGGGCCCCTAATACTTTATCTGAAGTCTCTTTTATATAGACGTTAGTGGTCCCCTGATGCTGTATCTGAAGTCTCTTTTATATAGACCTTAGTGGTCCCCTAATACTGTATCTGAAGTCTCTTTTATATAGGCCTTAGTGGTCCCCTAATACTGTATCTGAAGTCTCTTTTATATAGACCTTAGTGGTCCCCTAATACTGTATCTCAAGTCTATTTTATATAGGCCTTAGTGGTCCCCTAATACTGTATCTGAAGTCTCTTTTATATAGGCCTTAGTGGTCCCCTAATACTGTATCTGAAGTATCTTTTATATAGACCTTAGTGGTCCCCTAATACTGTATCTAAAGTCTCTTTTATATAGACCTTAGTGGTCTCCCTAATACTGTATCTGAAGTCTCTTTTATATAGACCTTAGTGGTCCCCCAATACTGTATCTGAAGTCTCTTTTATATAGGCCTTAGTGGTCCCCTAATACTGTATCTGAAGTCTCTTTTATATAGGCCTTAGTGGTCCCCTAATACTGTATCTGAAGTCTCTTTTATATAGACCTTAGTGGTCCCCTAATACTGTATCTAAAGTCTCTTTTTTTTAGACCTTAGTGGTCCCCTAATACTGATAGACCTTAGTGGTCCCCTAATGCTGTATCTGAAGTCTCTTTTATAAAGACCTTAGTGGTCCCCTAATACTGTATCTGAAGTCTCTTTTATATAGGCCTTAGTGGTCCCCTAATACTGTATCTGAAGTATCTTTCCCAAAATTCAGCCCTAGTGCAGAATTACAGCCACTAGAGCCAGTCCCACAATGATCTTTTCTTTAGGATGTGCCATTTCTGTGTCTGTAGCTTTAAATGCTATTGAGGAGGAGAGAGGCGTGGCAAGGTGGAGGGTGAGCGTGGAGGGTGGGGGTGTGACCATGACCAGCTTGCCATGGGTAAAGCAGAGAAAGGGGAGGTAACCTTTCCCCTTATGACGACATAAAGGGAAGATTCCAGATCGGCCTATCTGAGCTTTCATTTTCTCAAAGGCAGAGCAGGATACCCAGGGCTCGGTTTACACCTATCACCATTTCTAGCCACTGGCAGGCTGGGGAAACTCATATTATTATTGTTAAAAAAAACTCTTTGACCTTTAAGTCAAAAATAGATTAGGCTTTTATGGTATAGAGGTGCATTGTTTGAATGTTGCGAGAACAGAAGAGGATCCCGAGACACACAGAGACCCCGACCTTGGTGTGTGTGTGTGTGTGTGTGTGTGTGTGTGTGTGTGTGTGTGTGTGTGTGTGTGTGTGTGTGTGTGTGTGTAAATATGCTGGCTCTATACACGCTAAATGTCCTGATTATTTACATGGAGTCTGGTTGGTCTTCCTCGCCAGTGATCCAGTTTGGTTTCATCACCATTTTCGTGGCGGCGTGTCCTCTCGCTCCACTCTTCGCTCTGGTTAATAACTGGGTGGAGATCCGTCTGGACGCTCAGAAGTTTGTGACAGAGTATCGCCGCCCGGTGGCCGAGCGAGCGCAGGACATCGGCATCTGGTTTCCCATCATGCAGCTGATAACGCACCTGGCCGTGCTTGCCAATGTAAGTCAAGTCAAGTCAAGCAGAACTTTATTTGTCCCAAGAGGGGCAATTGGTTTTGCTGCAGTGACAACAGTCATCCCAAATTACACACACACACACACACACACACACACACACACACACACACACACACACACACGAAAAAACACACAGACATACACAGATACACACACAGACACAGACACAGACACACACACACGCACACACACACACACACACACACACACACACACACAGAGACACACAAAAGATCAATCTGAATACAACATATAATTTGAGATATTGAACAGGAAAAAAATGACAGGATCAATAATATTTGAAATTGGTCCAGTATGCAACATTTAACTGTTAGTTTGCGTCTACAGAAAGTGGTGTATCGAAATTTTTCTAAAAGTAAAAAAAAACTAGCCTGACAAGCCAGATCCACATCCAGATGTTTGGTCTGGGAACTCACCATTAACAGGGCTCAATCAAAGGGGTGGGATAAACGGTTGTCTTTCAAATTCCCTCTGCACGTAATAGGATAGTGCTACAACCAGGCAGAGCAACAAAGAAGGTAGCGGAGCTAGTTGATGCTGACATAAACTTTTGCCGTATCCGGTCGGCAAAACTCCGAACACATCTTCCTTTTTTAAGAATGATTTCTGTGCCGTTCTTGCTTTAACTGGTTAGCAGATAGATAACATGAGATCCATGTAATAAAGACTCAAGAAACTGAAGTAGAGAGAGGCCTTTAGTAAGGATCTTTCCAATTTTGTAAAACTGTGAAAACATAATAATACAGCATTACAATATATACACATACATGAATATGGAACTCAAATCTAACATATAGCTATCCCATGAGAAAAATTTACCATTATCATGAAACTTGCAGGACTAATAAGCATTTAAGCTAACTTTAACATGGATGTCTATGGAGAAATGCTTATCGTGATTAGCATCTATTAATACAACATGCATGTTATGCTAAAACGGAAAATACACAAAGACTATATCAAAGTAGATATACTTCATACAGAAATATTTACAGACTTAGACCTTCAAAATACCAAAGTCAAAGAGAGAAGAGTAACTGCAGCATGCCCTCTCAGTAGACCAGAGTCAGAAGCAACAGGAAACCAACGGCAAAAGAGGAGGGTCTGAAATAAGAGAACACAAATGCAATACAACTTTACACTAGATGTCTCTAATGCGACACAAAGTGGGGGCAGAACAAGTTCAGTTAAGCAAAGTTTACCGAGTCCAGCATAAAAGTTAAACACAATTGTGGAATCACAAACAGAGACTAAGTTTCTATAGCAACAGACATCAAGTCAGAGCTGGTCCACCAAGATGTCCTCCGAATTATGAGCCCTGATCTGTTCTCACCCTCAAGCTTTTATCCTATCCTCACAGGGGGGTGTCTTCTTGTTTCTGGAAATTGGTATCTTACACACACACTGAGGTCGGGACCTCTGTGTGGTGCAACTTCTTCTGTTCTTGCAACCTTCAAACAATGCACCTCTATGCCATAAAAGCCTAAACTATTTTATGACTTAACTTTCTGTGCATCAGAGGTCACCCAGAGTACTTTTAAACCACTTCCTTAATGACTAGCAGCTCTTTTGCAACGGCCACATACACATATTTTGTTAATAAAATATTTCTACAGTAACTTAGCAAATCCTTTTGCCGCTGTTTTTGATTTTTGACTCTTTCTTTGCAATTTTGACCCGTTTGTGTGTGTGTGTGTGTGTGTGTTTGTGTTGAACGTTTCCATTTCCAGGCATTCCTCATAGCGTTCACATCATCCTTCCTGCCTCGCCTGTACTACGGCTACACAAGAGACAGCACGCTCAGCGGCTTCATCAACTTCACCCTGGCAACGTCGCCGCGCAACAACAGCCAGCAACACACACCCTGCAGGTAACACACAAACACACACACACACAGACACACACACACACACACAGACACACACATACAGACACACACACACACACAGGCACACACACACACAGGCACACACAAACACACACACACACACACACACAACACACACCATTCATCCAGAATATAATTGTTTCTGTTGATTCAGGTATCGGGGGTTCAGGGATCAGGATGGAAAATACCTCCCTGAGTACTTTCACCTCCTCGCAATACGACTCGCTTTTGTCATCGTGTTCGAGGTCAGTGTCTCTCCCACATAACACATGCTAACCTGCTAACACATGCTAACATGCTAATACATGCTAAAACATGCTAAGAGCTGACGAAACGATGCAATGTGGTCTTCTTCAATATTATTCATTTTATATATGTTGCCTCTAGGCCAGATTATTCGCAATTTTAACATTTCTTATCATTTTTATGCGGATGACATACAACTCCATTTTACTTTTAGGCAAAATGAGACATCAAAGCTTACTAGGCTTCTAGATTGCATTGAGGCCATAAACAACTGGATGGCTGAAAGCTTTTTGCAGCTGAACCCAGACAAGACTGAGGTTTTAATCATAGCACCAGACAGTGCTATTCCTCTGATCAGGCAGAATATTGGGTCTCTGTCATCAGCGGTCCGGCCCAGTCTAAGGAACCTTGGGGTGATATTTGACAAATCCCTATCTTTTGACACTCATATCAAATCAGTGACCAAATCCTGTTTTTTCCATTTTCCGCATAATAGCAAATTAAGGGCTGTGGTCTCTCAGTTAGAACTGGAGATGCTCATCCATGCTTTCATTTCCTCCCGTATTGACTATTGCAATTCACTTTTCTCCTCAGTCAATAAATCTGTCCTTCACCCCCCGCAGTCCATTCAGAGTGCTGCTGCAGGCTTTACAAGATCAAACAGGTGTACCCATATCACCCCTTTGCTCTGCTCCCTTCACTGGCTTCCTGTAGCTTACAGGATCCAATTCAAGATTCTGACCATAACCTACAGGGCTCTACATGGTCAGGCCCCTGTCTATCTTGCTAACTTAATTCATTTACACACTCCATCCCGGTCTCTCAGGTCTGTTAATCAAAATCTGCTTGTCATGCCACGCACTCGTCTGAAAACATGTGGGGACAGAGCTTTTAAGGCTATGGCGCCCAGACTCTGGAATGCTTTACCAACTAGCATTAGGTTTGCGGAGAATGTGGATTGTTTTAAGGGACAAGTGAAGACTCACTTGTTCAGGCTAGCTTTCGGGTAGCCTATGTCTTTTATTTATTTGAAAATTGATTCTGTTGTACTTGTATCTTATTCTATTGACTATTTTTACCATGTTTTATTGTTTATGCACATTGTAAAGCACTTTGTGACCTTGTCTGTGAAAAGCGCTGTATAAATAAATTTTACTTACTTACTTACTTACTTACTTCTTCCCTCTCTTCCTCAGCATGTGGTCTTCTTTATTGGTCGTCTGATTGACCTGATGGTTCCTGACGTCCCCGAGGACGTGGAAGTGAAGATAAAGAGGGAACACTACATGGCCAAAGAGGCGCTGGCTGAGAACCAGGTAAAGAGAGTGTTTAATGCAGGGATGCACTGAATCCATGATTCGGCTTCTAATTCAGCTGAATATTGGGCTTTTTGAAGAAGAAGTCATCTTGTAAAGTCATCTACAATGAAATTATCCATAATCTATTTTATTTATGTTAGAAACTGTAAAAGCTGTTTAATGTATTTCTACACTGTAAACTGTAAATTTACAGTAATATACTGACAGCAGCTTCCCCAGTAAACTACTGTTTATTTACAGTATGCATACTGTTTTTAGGCATTTTACTGTAAATAGACAGTTTCTTACTATATTATTTTAATTTACAGTAATATACTGGCTGCAGTGTACTTCTTACCTTATACTTTATTTTTCCAGGATACATTGGTATTAACAGTAAATACATGTAATCTCTAACATTCGCAGATAGTGCTGTAATATTATTTTCTCCCAGAATGCATTGCCATTTACAGTAGGATTCTGTATACGTAAGATACTGTGAGATTGTTGCTGTAAATTTACATCACAGATTTACAGTGTAGTTTGATTAAACTACGTGTTTCTCAGTTATAGTTTGATTTGTTCCTGTGTTACAGTCTTTGGGGAAATTCATGATTGATGGTGAGAAGGATGTCCTGGCCAGAGAACTGCGACAGCGTGGATCCGGCGCCTCGCGACCGCCACACACCGACTCCCCGCCACCAAACCTTACAGAGATACCAGAGGAGCCGGACACACCACACAGCTGCTGAAATATTACTCTATTTATATAATATATTATGACTCTGTGCTGCCGGATGTCCTCGCTCTACCTCACCGTCCACATCTCCAAGACTGACCCCAAATGTCCAGTTCAGTCCAAAGATTTGCGTCAAAACAACTTGAAAATTGCAGCTACTTGCAGGTTTCTGAAAGCTGTCAGTTTACACCAATAGGACAAAACTGTGTATCATCTGCATAGAGACAAATCTCTGTACTTCTGTTATAGCTTCAGACTTTTTAGGCTTTTTCTTTCAGGCCAGTTCAGAATGCTGAATCTTTTCTTGCCTCATTGCGAATCTTAAGGTCTGAACTCAGCTTTAATGCGCTGACACACCAAACCAATTATCGGCCATTGGACAGTCTGGCGAGGTCGGTGACTTGAGTCTGTTCGGTGTGTTCGGTGTGTTCGGTGTGTTCGGTGTGTTCCGTGCGGTCGTCAGTCAGAGGAGCCATCGGGTTGGTGTGTCAGATCCTTTACAGGTCCTACAAGAACTTTGCAAGACCTACAGGAACTACAAGGCTTCTGCTAGATATCTAGAGGATATACCACACCTGCTGGTTCCGTTGAAGCTCTACACATCCTACAAGAGCACAAAGTCCACAAGACCTCAATCTCTACAGGATCTACTAAGTTTGTGTCATACCTCGACATGCTATGCAAGAGATTTACAAGATATACAACACCTCTTGTCTAAAAGACTTCTATTAGAGCTCTAAAAGACTTCTGTTAGACCTGTAAAATACTTCTGACCTTTTTGGTTTTTAAAACACTTTTAACTGTTCTATACTACTACTATTACTACTATGTTATTCCTTCTAGAAATCAGATTTCACGTTTTTTCTATTTGTAGAGCAGTGGAGAGAACTCGGAGGAAATGCTACCCTTGGTGTCGCCTGTCTTGAAGCTAAGCACTGCACTCAGAGTTTAAATGATTTAAACTTTGATCTCTGATAACTCTGAGCTTTCAAAGCGCAACAAGTGAGATAACAGGAGGGCATCAAACTGATTCTTGTCCAACCTGAACCCAGTATGATGGGAACCTCTTGTCGTGGCAGCTTAGCTTTCTATTCATGTTATATTTTCTTTTTTTATGGCGAGGCAACAATGTTTTTGCTGGATAAAAACTCTCAGACAGGACATTCGTTTACAAACTTGTCTCTCCATTGTTACCTATGCTGTGCATTGAAAATCCCTCCCGTGACAAATCACACAGAAGAGAGATTCAACAAAAATAACCTTAACATTTTTATATTTTTTTGTTGTAGGTAATATAACAGGTAATATAACAGAAATCAAAACAAATATCTGGTTGATAAGTTAATATAAAGGCTGAATAAAGGATGTTAATAAACTTTTTACAGGAGTCAGATGTTTGTGTTTGTTACTTCATCATTAAGACTTCAGCTCTTTGGATACCCAACGCTCATTGATTAGGAGTAGGGTGACCAGATGAGAATGGGTAAAATTCGGGACGGGATGGGAAATGGGAAATTGAATTTCAAAACTCCAAAATGATTTATTATTTTTATTCAGGAATTCAACTGTCTGTCATGTAAACCTGAAAATACAAAAAAAATCATCAACATCATGAACTCAATTGTCATAATGAAACATATAAAACAAACACAGTGACTGCATTTTTTTCCCTACCCAGTCCTGGTACCTGCAGAGATGTTATTGTTTTTTAGCTACGTGTTCATCGGGTCCCGGGACACCAACCTGAGCCTCCATTTCAATAATGAATGGATGAAAAATAGCAATGTGTGTTATCTAAATTCACTCCTAGCAGCCTACGTAGGCCTACATACTGTTGCAGCCAATGACCAGCTGTCGGGAGCTGACTGCAGGACGACTCAATCACCATGAACAGTTTTTAATGTTCAATCAGACTATAACTACCCCCCCTCCCAGTCACACATGTATCCATTAACGTTACTTTAAGATAACTATGTCAACTGTTAACTATTTCAACCGTTAACTATTTCAACCATTAAAGATGCTGTAGGTAGTTGTTGTGAAGATCCAGGAATTAGCCAAAAATGTTAACATTGATAACTTCTCATTCCCTCCCCCCTTTCTGCTAAAACCCAAAACGGTCTACTAAGCCCCTCCCCCCACAAGGGAGAATGAATACGTGTGCATGAGCAGTGAATGACACGCAGTTAGACACCCCCCCTGGCCCTGATTGGTGCATCTGAACAGGGAGCAGTGGATTTTTACAAATCTCACTAAAGGCTGTGGTGCCAGAGGAGCTGGATTTATTTTAAATGACCTGCTTCATGTAGTTCTACTGGAACACAGGGTCTGTTTCAGCAGATATGACAGAAAGTTAGTTTTATAAGTCTTACCTACTGCACCTTTAAGTAACAATTTAAAAACCGTTTAGTGGAATTTAAATTGTTCTTGTTTAATTTGATCTGTTTGTACTTTTACTTTTGAAACTAAAATCTTTTGTGTTAATGGTGCTTTTTTGATGGTTTAATGCTTTTTGATGTTTTGTTTGAAGTTTTGTACTTTGCTCAAAGTAAATCAAAAAGGCTACAACATTTTGCTATGGCAAAGTATCCGTCAACAAACTTAATTGAAAAAGTATAAATAAGTATCTCCCCGCACTTTTACTTGAGTAGATTTTTATACCAGCGATTTCACTTGTACTTAATTAAAAGTTCATCAAAGTAATAGTTCTTTTACTCAGCCGTGGAATGTAACTAAGTACATTTACTCCAGTAGTGTACTTCAGTACAAATGTTGAGGTACTTTTACTTTACTTGAGTCTTTTCTTTCATGCCACTTTCTACTTCTACTGCGCTACATTTCAGAGAGAAATATTGTACTTTTTACTCCACTACATTCATCTGTTACAGCTTTAGTTACTAGTTACTTTAGTTACTCCACTACATTCATCTGTTACAGCTTTAGTTACTAGTTACTTTACATGTTAAGATTTCTACACACTACATTACATGTCATTTAGCGGAAAGTTTTATCCAAAACAGCTTACAGTTGCTATATATGTCAGAGGTTGCACGCCTCTGGAGCAACTAGGTGTCTTGCTTAGGGACACATTAGTTAATGGATCACAGTGGGAATTTAACCCAGATCTCCCACACCAAAGGCATGTGTCATATCCACTGTGCAATCACCACCCATACACACACACGTTTTGTCAGGAGTCATAGTCACAAAACTTCAGGCTGAAAGCTTGAGCAGGTTTTCTTCTGAAGA
This sequence comes from Perca fluviatilis, assembly GCF_010015445.1. Classification (NCBI taxonomy): domain Eukaryota; kingdom Metazoa; phylum Chordata; class Actinopteri; order Perciformes; family Percidae; genus Perca; species Perca fluviatilis. The sequence continues at coordinate 7,605,589 of NC_053113.1, forward strand.
TACTTGTGAATACAACTCTGTGGGCTCTTTGGGTGACCTGTAGGAGCCTACATTAACTCCTCTCCTTGTTCCCTCTCAGGTGGAGTATGACTCCTCCTACAGTTAATGCGTACTACATGCCCACGAAGAACAGCATCGTCTTCCCTGCCAGGATCCTGCAGGCCCCTTTCTACGCCCACGACCACCCCAAGTCTGTTTACCTCTCCATCTACCTTTCTGTCTGTCGGTCTGACCTTTAACACCTGTTTAACAGTAAATACTTACAGAAGTGATTATGTTTGTTGTTTCAGGGCGTTGAACTTTGGTGGGATCGGAGTGGTGATGGGTCACAAGCTCACGCAGGCCTTCGATGATCAGGGTGAGTTTGTTTACTTCATTTGACATTTGTGACCGTTCCTGCTGGAGGTGGTGGTGTGTTCACTGCTGTAAATGTGAGGACTCATGATAAAGTCTCTAACAGCAGAAACCCACTGCACGCAGAAGCGCCGCAAATAGTCAAATCTGTCTGGCTGCGATCAGGCGCGCTGCAGCGATCCTTTTGGCGTCTGTGGGTACGCGAGCTGTGCTGCCTGCACGATCCGACATGCGCAATATGGTCGTGCATGCACAGATGAAAACGATTCACGACACTGCACGATCTGTTCCACATTTGCGCACCTTTGCACTGCGGGAATTTCATTCATTTCACAGGAAACTTCAGGTCTGCACTGACAGGAAGACTCAGACTTCATTCCACATGGAAGCAAAATTATGTATGTTCATGTAACAAGTAAAAACTCCTTTATTATTTTGGATGGGCAACCACATAAACACCTCGTAATGCATAGCGTAAGCTACATTTAAAAACATCACAACATCCCCAAATTACATGTCACAAAAAATAACAATGTCGCCGTATTACACGGACGTCGATGTGCGGTTGTGGATCAGTGACAATAAGTACTTAATTTTAATACATTTATGAAACAGACTGCATAATGGATAAAATAAAATGTAGCATACAAATAAATGCTGCCAGTTGTGCCGCCTGGCCATCAAGTGTTTCAACGCATGCATGATGCAAATAGTGTAGGGAAACTGCATATTATGGCTCGGTAAGTAATATTGGGGTAACAATGTGATAATAAAGAGGTAATATATAGGTAATAACATGTAATTACCAAAGTAATAACTGGGTAATACATCACAGTAATAAGATGTAACACTAGGGTAATAAGGTGATAAGAAGGTACCAGATGTAATAACATGCAATTACCAATGTAATAAGTAGGAAAGGGTTCAATAATAACCATATGTATATCTGTGTAATGGTAATATAGTTAAATTAATATTGTAATGACATGGTAATAATGGGGTAATATATGTTGATGTTTTCACAGTATTATATGCTACTATCAGTGTAATACCTTCCAAATTAAATAAAACTTCTTGAATTTAAAATTGGTAATTACCATATTATAATGCTGAAATACATCCACCCTTTATGTTCCAAACATTTCTCTTTTGTTTCAAGGTAATACTTTACAAATTATATGTTTAATCTTGTGACGTCTTACCTGGAAATACATCTGCTAGTTTCTGTGTACCAAACATGAATCAGTGCCACAAAATGCAAAACTGCCTGTTTCTATTGTATTACATGGTAATATTAGAATAACAGAGGTGTAGAGATTACCTGGAAATGCTTCTGGTAGTTTCTGTGTAATTTCCAAGAATCAGTACCGCAAAATGCAAAACTGGCTGTTTCTATTTTATTAAATGGTAATATTAGATTAAACAAATCATCCGAAGGTGCAGATACTACCTGGAAATGCTTTTGGTAGTTTTTGTGTAACAACCATAAATCATTGCTGCAAATTACAAAACTGCCTGTTTCTATTTTATGTTATCTTGGGTTGTGCTACATGTAAGTATATTTTAGTTTATATAGATAAACAATATAGGTTATAGTACACTGTATAACAATACATTACGTATTTCCTTTATTTCAGCTTACATGTTAGCTTCTGTATATATAACTGCAACCCGGTCTCACTCAAAAGCGTACAAATAACACGGGTTTACAAACGTGCAATGTGTACGCCAAAGTCAAATTGTGCGTACAGTAGATACGTGGAGTGCTCCAATTACAGTAAGGGAGACCGGTGCGTTTTATATGCACGCAGCTCGCGTCACCACGTTGTGTTTTATTGCGAGAACAGCATCTCACAAAAAAGAAAAAGAAAAAATGGTTGGGTTTAGGAAAGAATGCTGGAAAAGGCTTTAGTTACACAAAAAAGTCACAAAAACACGACAATAAACGGTTGGGTTTAGGGAAGAAACACTGGGGAAGGCTTAACAAAAAAAACATAACAAAGTCACAAAAACACGGCACATAACCACTAAAACACGCTAATACACAGCTTAACAAAAACGCTGAAAAAAAGCTGAAAATCGCCGCACGTGGGACACAAACCCCGATCTCCCACGTGAAAGTCCTGAGTTTTACCCATCTGCCACCCCAACCAACCTCCTTATACTATAAACGCACCGGTCTCCATTACTGTAATTGGAGCGCTCCACGTATCTACTGTACGCACAATCTTACTTTAGCGTACACATTGCACGTATTTTCAAAGTACAAACCCGTGTTATTTGTACGCTTTTGAGTGAGAGTGGGCTGATAACTGCATTACAGTGTTGTGTAGTTATATTGTTTTTACAATTATGATTGTATAATGTTTGTGACTCATCAATACGTAAGCAACTGGTCATTGTGTTTCATTTCCCAGTTTCACCCTTTCTAAATCCAATAAACTGAGTTATGACGATCCCAGTCTCCAGTGCTGGATGGTGGATGGTGTTTAGCTGCTGGTCAGATTGCACAGGGTTACATGCATGCAGGAAAAGACACATTTCATGGCAATATTAGAATAACAGAGGTGCAAAGATTACCTGAAAACTACCAGAAGCATTTCAAGGTAATCGCTGCACCTCTGTTATTCTAATATTACCATTTAATACAATAGAAAAAGGCAGTTTTGCATGTTGCACCACTGATTCATGCTTGTTACACAGAAACTACCAGAAGCATTTCCAGATAATCTCTACACCTCTGTTATTCTAATATTACCATGTATTACCATGTAATACAATACATCACAAGATTAAAAATATTTGTAAAATATTACCTTGAAACAAAAGCGAAATCTTTGGAACATAAAGGGTGGATGTATTTCAGCATTATAATATGGTAATTACCAATTTTAAATTCAAGAAGTTTTATCTAATTTGGAAGGTATTACACTGATAGTAGCATATAATACTGTGAAAACATCAACATATATTACCCCATTATTACCATGTCATTACAATATTAATATAACTATATTATGGTTATTATCAAACCCTTTCCTACTTATTACATTGGTAATTGCATGTTATTACGTTACCTTATCACTTTATAACCCCAGTATTACATCTTATTACTGTGATGTATTACCACATTATTACTTTGGTAATTACATGTCATTACCTATATATTACCTCTTTATTATCTCACTGTTACCCCACTATTACCATCTTATTCCCGAGCCGTAATATGCAGTGCAACCACGTTTTGTACTACGTATTTATGTGCATATCGGATCGTGCAGGCAGCACAGATCGCGTACCGACAGCGTCTCCTCTGTTTCTTCAGTATGGCAGGAAGGCCACACTGCAGCCGGATACTTTACAAAATAAAACACACAGGTTTATGGTGATTTTGTCTGTCTTGACTTCTCAGTTGTGTATAAAAAAACATGGCCAAAAATGCCCCAAACTAAAAAAAGATTTACATCTGCATATCGTTTCCTGAATCTGGAGTTCAGTTCTTTCATTTTAAACAACAAACTTTGGCTCATCCATTTGTTTAATGTGGATGTTTTCAGTATTTGTTGAACTACATGCATCAGTCATCTCAGTGGTTGTTGTGACACAAAAAAGGAAATGACTAGGGATGCACCGAATCCAGATTTTGGGGGTTTCGGCTGAATACTGAATCCACTGGTTGAGATTGTGCTGACCCCTCCTCCCATCCTCAGTCCATGAACACAGTAAATACATGAATGAAGTCAACAGGGACTGTCCTTCCTTTGCCGTACATCAAGTTGCTGCATTCTGGCTGCTGTCTGGAGATTCCTTCATGTACAACTCATATTCTTTCGGATGTTTCGTACCAAATGTTGTAAAAGCGGCCATGTTGGGTATTGTTTAGGGTCCTCGCCACCACCAGACCAATCAGCATTGAACAGATTGAACATGTAACTGGACTTGAATGGCCTTCTTTTGACTGAAAGTACTGCCAAACAACAACTTTTTCTGCTCATCAGTTCCATGTCCACTTTCTCACAGCCTACTGCATTGAACGCTCCACCTCCATAAACACCTTCCCGTAATCAACGGTGATAGGTTTGGTATTTTTGCATGCAGATGTTTGAATGTATCTCATCTATTCTAAGGAGCTTCTACGGACAGGTCAGTTTTAAGGTGACATGGTCTCACAGAAAAACCTAGCTTAGAATGTGTGAATCTATTATGAGTTTGGGTATAACTTTCACACAGAGGAATTGGAGCCAGGAAAATGGCCATAAAAGGTGCAGCTTAAGAGTAAACTGGTACGCTGAAATAGATATCTTGGGCTGTGTGAGCACAAAAAGAGTTTAAAAAGGATCCATTTTGCTCCATGTTCCATTTTGCTGTGCATGTTGGTCACCCTTGGGCAGACACGTAGGTACACGTCTCACGGTTGTCTCATTGTCATGAGAGTTTGTTCACTGCTTGAATAAAGCTGCATTTGATTTGAACTCATCGGACTGGTCGTCATCTTTGAAGTCTCCCAACATAATTTCTGAGTTATCACCCGATAACAAATGGCGCCGTCATTACGGCGACCAGCGTAGCGCGCGGAGTGTAAGCGTAGGGTTCGGTTCGCTGTGAAAATATGCTAAGGTTCGTAGGGTTCGGTTTGTTGGAAAAAAAAGTTGATGTACTACGTTCTGCTTCTCCAGATGTAGACTCAAATTATATGCTGACACGGCTGTGTGTGTGTGTGTACATGTCTGCGTATGTGTAATACAGACATAAGCATCTCTCAACACATACTCTCATGCAGCACAAAACATGCTTTCATATACATTAGACAGTTTATGACAGTATTGTGACAGCCAAGTGTCATCTCACAGGAACTTACAGGTGAGTGTTTGTTTTTCAGGAGGGTGGACGCGGAGGAAGGGGGTGGGGTTAACATGGGGGTGAGGGGGCTTATAGCGGCCAGTCTGCAGCTGCAAACTGAACACACACAGACACACACACACTGAGAGAGAGACACAGCTGGAGCATTACCTGAGCTCGAAACCGACTGCACACACAGGTGAGTCCAAAAATGTTTGACTATTTATATTCTACAGCGCTGGAAGAAGTATTCAGATCCTTTACTGCAGTTAAAGTACTAATACTACACTGTATAAATACTCTGTTACAAGTTAAAGTCCTGCAGTGAAAATGTTACTTCAGTTAAAGTCTGTAATCAGGAGAATGTAGTTAAAGTATTAAAACATTGTAGAAAGTGTAAAGGATCCAACCAGTTGTGTGTTTAATGGTCTAATCCTTTTAGCTGGACTTGTTATATTAGGGCAGCACAATTAATGAAATTGTAATCATGATTTTGGCTTCCCACGATCAAATTTGCGTGATCGAGCGATATTTAAAATGCGTCATTTCGTTCATAGAACGTATCAAAGTTATTTTTTTTTTTTTTTTGCAAAGCCAATCTAGCGCTCCATAAACCACTGTCTGATCACGTGCCTCCATGAGCCAATCAGAGTTATTCCCTGCAGCTTAGTTTCTAGATGTAGACAGTCACAGAGGACAGAGTAACGTGAGGAAAATTCCACAACAGGTAGCAGTCGGTCATCATAAGCTTACCAGTAAACGCAACATTTTTGTCCCGTCTGTGTTGTTTTTCAGACAACAGCAGTGACCATAGTGCTTGTGTCTTTTAGCTCAGAGCTTTAGCGGCAGACTGTTGGAATCCTCTACAGCAGGGGTGTCAAACTCAATTTCACTGAGGGCCACACTGCAACAAACTTGGTCCATAACTTTGTATTATTGCATGTCTCATATAACTTTCTCCCGAAACAGTTTGGTCGACATAAAACCCAAAAAACATGTTCAGCGCTTATTTCTACATCCCATATTTTCTGATATAAAAAAAATTGAAAAACGGGACAATTTGACCCGAAGTCAACACGAGCAGCTACCACCCAGCCGACTCACAACAACCTGTTTCACAGCCTTCTGCGGGGAATTCAGAGTGTCAAAGTCGGCAAATCTGTCAATTTCTGCACAGCATGTTTATGAAGTCAAACTGCTGCAACAGAGAGGAGACATCAAGACAAGACTAAACATTTTTTACATAACATGCTGCAGAAATATTGAAAAAAGTGTGTGTGTGTGTGTGTGTGTGTTTGTATGTGTCTTTGTGTGTTGTGTCTGTGTGCGTGTGTGTGTGTTTGTGTCTGTGTGTGTGTGTGTGTTGTGTCTGTGCGTGTGTGTGTGTGTGTCTCTGTGTGTGTGTGTTGTGTGTGTGTGTGTGTGTGTGTGTGTGTGTGTGTGTCTGTGTGTGTTTGTACTTGAGGATGAGGAGAAGAGGGGAGCAGAGGGATGACGGCGCCACACTCATTGCCATGGAAACCGAGCTGGACAACAGCTACGGCAGCATCACCACGGTAACAGAGAGTGAAATTACTTAATCTTTTTCTGACATTTCTTTCTACTATTCTATTCTACATTCTAACCTACATGTTCCTGATGACACTCACAGACTTTCACTGGTTCTAACCCTAACCCATTCCCTAGCCCCTTACCCTAACCTTGACCATCACAACTAAATGCCTAACCTTAACCCTTACCCTGACCTTGACCATCACAACTAAATGTCTAACCTTAACCCTTACCCTAACCTTGACCATCACAACTAAATGCCTAACCTTAACCCTTACCCTAACCTTGACCATCACAACTAAATGCCTAACCTTAACCCTTACCCTGACCTTGACCATCACAACTAAATGTCTAACCTTAACCCTTACCCTAACCTTGACCATCACAACTAAATGCCTAACCTTAACCCTAATCCTAACCTTAACCATCACAACTAAATGCCTAACCTTAACCCTTACCCTCACCTTAACCATCACAACTAAATGCCTAACCTTAACCCTAATCCTAACCTTAACCATCACAACTAAATGCCTAACCTTAACCCTAACCCTAACCTTAACCATCACAACTAAATGCCTGACCTTAACCCTTACCCTCACCCTAAGGGTTAGGGTTATGGTTGGGGTTAAAGCGCAGCGCCCCGAATGGACACTACGAGGGGCACAAGGGGACCACTGGTGTGAATAAAACACTTTAAAAAACTCCTTAAAAAAACGGGTTCGGTTAAATAAAAAAAGAGGGGGCTGTTTAAAAGACAGCCAGATATTAAAAGGTTAAAAGAACCACTGGATATTAAAACTTTAAATTAAAGGTCACCTCCACAACTACCCTGGTGTCTCTCCTAGAGAAATAATAAAGTAAAAAAAATAAATAAATAAAATATACACCCATACATATACCCTACACACACACATATACACACATACATACATACATACATACATACATATACACATATATACATATATATATATATACACACACACATACATACACATACGTACATACACACACATACATACACATATATATACATACACACATATGTACAGTAGTGTAATAAATAAAAATATATAAAAAGCCTGGTGTCCCAATATAAAATAAATTCTATCCCAATATTAAAACCATGTTATTTCAATTATGTAGACCGGTGTGGCATATCGCTGAGGCTTCGCGTCACTCGCTGTGGCCGAGCCAACCCCTTTTTGTCGCCTTCCCCTCAGCAAACCCCCGGTCCTACTAGTGCCCTCTTTTGCCGTACGGACGAACGCCAGTTGCCCGTCAGCGGGGCGGATGTTTTGACCTATACTAAAAAGGAGTTGCTTTTGACGCTTCCCTGATTAATTTAGTTTATAGAAACACACACGCCCTCCGTCTAAGGAGAGGCCCTCGCCCGGATCAGGGAACCCGGAGGCGAGACAAGAGGTTAGATACACACTACACCAGACGTCCCCAAAACACACGGGCTCTTATCCCCCTGTATATGACAAGCACTGCCCGAGGGGATCTTTAAAACCAATGATTGTTCTTTAGTACCTACGGTCTCAGCCGTCCTCCCAGGGTCACCGGAGGTCCCTTCCTTCTCAAGGACGCCCGCCTTGCCCTTCTTGGTCGCCCGACTGAGAGAGGAGGTGCTCAGAGGCTCTGACCAGGCTGTGATAGGGAGATGCACTCCCACTCGGAGATAACAGGAGGTCTGCGTGTCCAAGTCGATCCCCGCCGGGAGGCAACTCTCCACGGACGGTTAAAGAGGAGTCGCTAACCCCCGTAAGGGGGGAAACCCCACCTGCTTGACAGCGGGCGGTACGATCCCAGAGAAAATAAAGAACTGGCTCCCCTAGTCTAAAATCAGACTCAGGTGATTTTTATTATTTTGTGACAAAAGCAGAAATTAAAAGCAAGTGGTCCTTTACAAAATAAAAATAAAAATAATTAAAGCTGCGAGCAGCGATGGACGGGCCCTCGCGCCTCTGCGCGCGTCGGGGTTACCGGCGGACGCCGCTCCTTGCGACTGTGCATTCGCGCGGCACTCGGACGCCGCAAATCGTCACCAATTAAAAGGGAACTCCCCGCCGAGTTCAACGATACCTCACACAAGACTCTACGTCGTACGGTTCATTAGCTGTGAAAAGGGGCGTGGCTAAAGCATAGGGGGCGGGTCAAACCATAACCAATTAAAAAGGAAGTCTCTGCTGAGTTCAATGACACCTCACACGGGTCTCTACCTTAAACGGTTCAAATGTTATGAAAGGGGGTGTGGCCTGAGTAAGTGGGCGTGGTCATATTATAGGGGGCGGCTCAGTATCACATGTAGACCACACATTCTAAGTTTCATGTAAATCGGATGATGTTTGTCATATATGGCAGATCTGTAGGTGTCCTCAGGCCCGGACCCTTGTCCATCGTGACAAATTTCGGGCAGATACGACAATGTACACTCAAGTTACAACAACTTCTTTGGTCATCGCTAAGCACTCAAAATGGCCGCCACGCCACGCCCACACCGTCTGACGAAAAGTTTTTCTTTTAATAACTTTTCATCGGTAAGGTGTTGGGATGGTACAGACCAAGTTTGATGTCCATCGGATGAAATCTCTAGGAGTTTGTTAAGGTATAGCACCTTGACTTTTTAGGCCTACTTCCTGTTGCCACTAGGGGGCGCTATGACTTTAAGTAAATATCGGCCTTTATTTGTCCTCAGGGTTGGACTCTTATGAATCCTGAAAAGTTTCGAGGTAATCGGACAACGTACACTCGAGTTACACCCACTTCCTGTTTCGGCAGCAAAACGCACAAAATGGCCGCCCCGCCACGGCCACGCCCTATGACGAAAAGTTTTTCTTTTAAGAACTTTTCATCTTTAACATCTTAAGATGGCACAGACCAAGTTTGAAGTTGATCGGATGAAATCTCTAGGAGGAGTTCGTTAAAGTACGACATGTGGAAATGGCCAAAATCGCACTAATTTCGAACTTTGAGATCAAAATGGCGGACTTCCTGTTGGGTTTAGGGTATGGCTGTAATGACGTTTTTTGTACATCTTGACATGTTACATATGTGTACCAAGTTTCGTGAGTCTACGTTAAACGCACTGCAGGGGCTCAATTCACTTAACTTTCTAGGGGGCGCTAGCGAGCCATTTTTGTGCGCCTATTCCCGAAACCCTTAAAATACGTAAATTTTCACCAGACTTGATGCGACCGCCAAATTTGGTGAGTTTTTGAATATATTAAGCCCCTCAAAAAGCCAATTCATTTGACGGGAAAATAATAATAGAAGAAAGAATAATAATAATTCCTTCAGTTTCAATAGGGCCTTCGCCGCTGTCGGCGCTCGGGCCCTAAAAATAAAGATAAAGCCTCCGCTCTAACAGAGGTATTTAAAGCTGCTTCTCTTTTCCTCCTGGCTCTGTCTCTCCCACACTCATAAACGAGCAGGTAATCTCCTTCTTCGATGTCGAAGAGGGTAAATAAATCTTCCCCACAACGCAACGAAGAGAGCGTCTGGGTAAAAACTAAGAGAGAAGAGCACTTTTTTGGCCTCTGTATAACAGAGGTAATCGAAGCCGCTTCTCAGAGATAGTCTTTTTTTCTTTTTCTTTTCCTCCCTTACACTCAGCGAGCGCAAGGGAACCTCTCTCCGGCTGGGAGAGTGATAATGAATCTTCCCCAAAACACAGAAAGCGTAACGGTAGATGGAGAAGGCTTCATGGTATCCCGATGCCACGTAAAGCACTCGGTAAAAGAGCCCGAAGGAAGCCCAAAAGGGACCCAAAAGGGGCCAAAAGGCACCCAAAAGAGGGGCAAAAACACTCATATTTATACACAAAAAACATTTTACTCCTCCTAAAATTATCAAAAGGGACGTACTATATGTACTTCCCTATCCTTGTAAGGTAATGTAGGAAACACTTCACAAATTACGTTACAGTAATGAACTTCATGAACTCTACAGCTCGTGTGCTGTGTATGGCCACACATGTGCCTTCAAGACACACACACACACACACACACACACAGCTGCATGCACCGGTCAAGGCCGCAGCTCCTGCCTGTGCTCTTCTTATCTGTCTAGGTGCTTTCCTACACCTTACAGTTTCTCAAAGAAAACTCTTTCTGTCCTAAAACGCAAAAACAGATCAGTATGTAAGCAAAAGACAGATTAATATATAAGCAAGATATATGTTATTTTTTGGGGGGTTTTCAACACACACACTCTAAGCAATGATATAGTTTGCTTTTCAAAACACATCTATCTAAGTGATTATATGGTTATCTTGTTAATACTGACAACACTATATATGTTGTAAAGCAAGAAATGACATGGATTCTGATATTTCTTCGTTTTTGAGTTTTCATCTGGCCTTGCGGACAACAATTACAAAATTTAAGACATTTAAAAAGGTTATAAATACTGTCTGAATGACTTGCCCTTGAGATTAAAAATATAAATATAAATACACATACCATTAAGAGTTAATAGTAAGTGCTATGTTTAAAAGTGCTTTAAAAGGTAAAAAGTGCCACACAATAAATAACCATAAATAATTTAAAATACATAATAAGGGTTAGGGTTTGGGGTTAGGGTTAGGCCGTAACCTAATTCTATCCCTAATCCTAAAACCAGGTCTTAACCCTCAAACAGCCCTTTAAACTTGGGGGGGTCAAGCATTTTGGCCCCACAAAGCTGTCCGGACCCCACAAGCATACTGGACTCCCGGTTTTTGGACCCCACAAATATAGTTAAACAAGAACACACACACACACACATACAGACACACACACACATACACAAGCTGCAGAGCTTCTGTTAAATCAGCGGCGTCAAACTCAACTGGAAAATAAATCACATCAAGAGTTTATTAACATGCTTTCATTTATTTAAGATAAAAAAAAGTAAATATGTGGACTGGGTTACTACATAGTGTGTCGTAACGGTTTCTCCCAGTTTGGTCGACATTAAACCCTAAAAGACGTCTGACACAGATTTCCTCAGCCATCATACCAAACGACAACAAAGACCCCTAAAAAAGGGACTGAAAAAGTTGAAGAAAGTTGTAACATTTGGAGAAAGAAATTGAGTTTTTGGAGTTTTTTAACTTCTACATTCATGACTTTTAACAACTGACAAATAGAAAAGAAAAGTGAGAAATAGATCCAAAAAGAAACAATATCATAATTCAGTCTGACTCTAGAAGGAAGGGATGGATGAATGGATGAATGGATGAATGGATGAATGGATGAAAAGATGACTGGATGAATAGATGAATGGATGAAGAGATGAAGAGATAAAGAGATAAAGAGATAAAGGGATGAATGTTTCTCTGTGATCCTGCTGTTTGTTTCACCTTTGCTGAATGACTCTGTTTCCCAGAATGCACCTGTTAAACCGCCAGACAGGAACGTCTTCAGTGACGGCTCGACACGAGTTGGTGAGTAAACCAAACGCTCCGCCGTGTCGCTACACCTGAACAGGTGGGAGAACATGGGGGCGGGGGGGGGGGCTTAGTATCTCGGGATGGATTTACGAAAAAACGCCGAAGACTAAATAAATAACAAAAACAATGTGACAAAAACATCAAAAAAATTGTCCAAATAAACTTCGAAAAAAACGACCAAAACTCTTCTGAAGTTCTGAAGAAGCCCAGTTTGTGTGTGTGTCTGTGTGTGTCTGTGTGTGTGTGTGTGTGTGTCTCTGGTTTGAATCCTGTGCTCCTATTGGACAGATTTCGTGTTGGTGTGGGAGGAGCCTATATACTCGCAGAAGGAGGAGAGCACAGGTGTTAGCCCCGCCCACAGCAAGTGGCGGGAGGTGTTTCTGAATAAACTGCAACTCTCCGGACTGCTGCTGGAGCAGGTGAGCGAAACAAACACACATCTGAACAAACACGACTGCTGAACTTCTTCAGATACATATTCCACCAAAGTCTGTGTGTGTATGTGTGTGTGTGTGTGTGTGTGTGTGTGTGTGTGTGTGTCTGTGTGTGTGTGTGTGTGTGTGTGTGTGTGTGTCTGTGTGCGTGTGTGTGTGTGTGTCCTAGGGGAAACCTTGTGAATGTGTGTTAACGTGACGTTTCTCCATGTGTCTCTGCAGAAAGACGTCCTGCAGACGAAGACAAAGGTCCATTTCGTGCTGCTCAGCGCTCCGTGGAGCGTCCTGTGTTTCTACGGCGAGGAGATCAGCCTCAGAGTCCCTCTGCAGGTGGGACAACAACGCAGTGGGACAGATACACAGTGGGACAGAAACACAGTGGAACAACAATGCAGTGGGACAGAAACACAATGGGACAACAACGCAGTGGGACAGATACACAGTGGGACAGAAACAGTGGGACAACAACACAGTGGGACAGATACATTACATTACATGTCATTTAGCTGATGCTTTTATCCAAAGCGACTTACAATTAAGTGCTTTCAACTGTGAAGGTTCAAACTCCAGACAACAAGTAGTATGTGTAAGTACATTAGCTTTAAATAAGCAAAGCTACAAAGAGACATGAAAGTGCAGGTTCAGGTTTTTATTTTTTTTATTTTTTTTTTATCCAAGGTGTAGTCGAAAGAGATGTGTTTTTAGCCTTTGGCGGAAGATGTGTAGGCTTTCAGCCATTCTGATTTCGATGGGGAGCTCATTCCACCATTTGGGAGCCAGGACAGTGAACAGTCTGGATTTCGTTGAGTGATTAGTTCTCCCTCGCTGTGGGGGGGGGCAGCAAGCAGTTTGGCTGATGCAGAGCGAAGTGGGCGGGTTGGGGTATATGGTTTGACCATGTCCTGGATGTAAGCTGGGGCTGATCCGTTCGTGAACCTGTATGTAAGTACTAGTGTCTTGAAGCAGCAATTGGTAGCCAGTGAAGAGAACGGAGGAGCGGAGTAGTGTGAGAGAACTTGGGGAGGTTGAAGACAAGTCGAGCTGCTGCGTTCTGAATGAGCTGCAGGCGTCGGATGGCACATGCAGGGAGGCTAATCAGGAGGGAGTTGCAGTAGTCTAGACGTGAGATGACTAGAGCCTGAACCAGAACCTGAGCCGCCTTCTGCGTTAGAAGGGGACGTATCCTTCTGATGTTATGCAGCATGTATCTACACGATCGGGTGGTTGCAGCAATGTTAGCAGTGAAGGAGAGTTGGTCGTCAAGTGTCACACCCAGGTTTTTAGCAGTCTGGGTGGGGACTACCACAGAGGTGTCAATTGTTATAGTCAGGTTTGAATGACCCGAGAGAGTTGGTGTACAGAGAAAAGAGGAGGGGACCCAGGACTGATCCCTGAGGAACCCCAGTTTTGAGTGGAGGTTAACGGGTCTCAGGTGCTTTGACTGATTAGCCAGGGTGTGGGTCTGTGTTGGTCTGATTTTAGCTTGCTTATGTAGTCAGAATCAGGTGGGGAGGCCACACCCTGGCTAATCAGTCAAAGCAACTGAGAGCCGTTAACCTCCACTCCCAAAAGTCACACTTCACACTAACTAGTTTCACTTTAACAAGAATCACTAAATTTGGCCTAACACAAACAGTCCAGCAGAAAACACACAGCAGTAGTAGAAAGTAGAAAAAGCAGCAAAAACCCAAATAAAGTAAGTATTTAGCTTAATATCAACCAGTCCAGTAGTCAGTTCCTTCAGAAATCCAAAGCACACTGTGGGACACAGTGGGACAGAAACACAGTGGGACAACAACGCAGTGGGACAGATAACACAGTGGGACAGAAACACAGTGGGACAGAGACACAGTGAGACAGAGACACAGTGGGACAGTGTGATTATTTACATGGAGTCTGGTGGAGGTATGCTGCCTCTATACACGCTAAAAGTCCTGATTATTTACATGGAGTCTGGTGGAGATATGCTGGCTCTATACACGCTAAAAGTAGTGATTATTTACAGTGCCTTGCGAAAGTATTCGGCCCCCTTGAACTTTTCGACCTTTTGCCACATTTCAGGCCTCAAACATAAAGATATAAAACTGTAATTTTTGTGAAGAATCAACAACAAGTGGGACACAATCATGAAGTGGAACGAAATTTATTGGATATTTCAAACCTTTAAACAAATAAAAACTGAAATATTGGCGTGAAAATTATTCACCCCTTAAGTTAATACTTTGTAGCGCCACCTTTTGCATTACAGCTGTAAGTCGCTTGGGGTGTCTATCATTTTGCACACGAACACTTTTGCCATTCCTCCTTGCAAAACAGCTCGACTAGTGAGGTTGGATGGAGACGTTTGTGAACAGCAGTTCAGTTCTCCACAGATTCTCGATTGATCAGGTCTGGACTTTGACTTGGCATTCTAAACCTATATGTTATTTGTGAACCATTCCATTGTAGGTTTTGCTTTATTTTTGGATATTGTTTGTTGGAAGAACAATCCATCTCAGTCTTTGCAGACTCCACAGGTCTCAAATTCCTTATTTGCTCATCCATCTTCCCATCAATTTTAACCATCTCTCTCAAAAAAACAACCAAACACCAACAGTGTTTGTAACAAACTTTTATTAAATCACACTCATTTTGCCAGGTGGCACTTAACAACTATAATTATCTCTTCCAAGGCACTTCATAGTACTCCAGAGAAGACCAGAGCAACCAATATTACTTACAGTTCCTTCTGAAATGTCACTAACTCCCACAACAATCTCGGACCTGCTGGTGTGTCTGCATGATTCCTGCGCTAACGGCAAATTAAACACAAAAAAAAAAGACACGACCTGGGAGTTCGACGAAAAGGGAACATATTTGTTAAAAATGAAATAAATTCCACTATAATTAGGACCCACTTGTTGTTGATTCTTCACAAAAATTACAGTTTTATATCTTTATGTTTGAGGCCTGAAATGTGGCAAAAGGTCGAAACGTTCAAGGGGGCCGAATACTTTCGCAAGGCACTGTACATGGAGTCTGGTGGGTTTGGTGGTGGTGATTTCAGGGCTGTTTTCCAACAGTACAGGGCTGCCGGTTGGAATCAAACCCCGGCCGCAGCGGGAAGGACTGAGCCTACATGGGGCCCGCTCTCTTTTTCAATGCTTGTTTTGATTCTTTTAAAAACAAATGTTCCCTTTGACCTTTTTCCACAAGGCTTTCTTCAGAGCTTTCGATGCTTTTTTTCAATCTTCTGACGCTTGTATTTCGTGTACCGCTGTAGGTGGTCAATGCTCCGATCATTAACTGGTCCGAGCACTTCCTGTCCCAGCTGTCCCTCCCCAACCCTCTGTCTCAGGATGTCCCGAACCCCCCGCTGGAGTACTTCACCTGCCAGTTCAGGACCAACAAGCTGCACAGGTGAAATATCAAACGACCCTATTTTCAAATGGTTTTGTGTGAAAACAGACAAAAACGTTGGAAAACAGCCTTGAAATCACCATCACCAAACCCACCAGACTCCATGTAAATAATCACTACTTTTAGTGTGTATAGAGCCAGCATAGTTCCACCAGACTCCATGTAAATAATCACTACTTTTAGTGTGTATAGAGCCAGCATATTTCCACCAGACTCCATGTAAATAATCAGGACTTTTAGCGTGTATAGAGCCAGCATATTTCCACCAGACTCCATGTAAATAATCAGTACTTTTAGCGTGTACAGAGCCAGCATATTTCCACATGTAAATGGATAAATTAAAGTTTCAGAGATTGTTGTTCCCATCAGACACTCAGACACAGAAACATGGAGACATAGATTCCAGGCTGGACAGTAATATATAGTACAGAATTTAAAGATTAAGAGATTATTTCTGTCTGCAGTTTTCTGGGCATCGAGGACAGAGAGACATTCTTCAAGACAACTCAGAGACACAAGGTGGTGAGTAGGACTCAACATCTCACACACACACACACACACACACACACACACACACACACACACACACACACACACACATACATACACACATGCACGCACAGACACACACACACACACACACACACATACATAAACACATGCACGCACAGACACACACACATACGCACACAGACAGACAGACAGACACACACACACACAAAACACACTGACACACACACACACAAAACTCACTGACACACACACATACACACATACACACAGACACACACACACATGCACATACAAACACACATAGTAACACTAATGCACACACGCAGTAACACACACACACACACACACACACACACACACAGAGTATGTATCATCATGTGTTGTGTGTCCCGTCCTGCAGCTGTACGAGATCCTGGCCCGGACTCCGTATGGTTCGGTGAAGAAGGGCGAGGTGGGAATCGACCGGCTGCTGAGTGAGAAGGTCTTCTCTGCTGCCTACCCGCTGCATGAGGTAACCCTAACCCAGGTTATATGGGACGTAAACATTAACCCTAACCCAGGTTATATGGGACGTAAACATTAACCCTAATCCAGGTTATATGGGACGTAAACATTAACCCTAACCCTGGTTATATGGGACATACACATTAACCCTAACCCAGGATATATGGGACATAAACCATCCATCCATCCATCTTTGTCCGCTTATCCGGTATCGGGTCGCGGAGGGAGCAGCTCCAGCAGGGGACCCCAAACTTCCCTTTTCAGGGCCACATTAACCAGCTCTTACTGGGGGATCCTGAGGTGTTCCCAGGCCAGGTTGGAGATATAATCCGTCCACCTAGTCCTGGGTCTTCCCTGAGGCCTCCTCCCAGATGGACATCCCTCCACCTAGTCTTGGGTCTTCCCCGAGGCCTCCTCCCAGCTGGACGTGGCTGGAACACCTCCATAGGGAGGCGTCCAGGGGGCATCCTTACCAGATGCCCGAACCACCTCAACTGGCTCCTTTCCACGCAAAGGAGCAGCGGCTCTACTCCAAGCTCCTCACGGATGACTTAGCTTCTCACCCTATCTCTAAGGGAGTCTCCAGCCACCCTCCTGAGGAAACCCATTTTGGCCGCTTGTACCCTGGATCTCGTTCTTTCAGTCATGACCCAGCCTTCATGACCATAGGTGAGGGTAGGAACGAAAACTGACCGGTAGATCGAGAGCTTTGCCTTCTGGTTCAGCTCTCTTTTAGTCACAACGGTGTGATAAATTGAATGTAATACCGCACCCGCTGCGCTGCCCTGAGAAGCGACCCCCTCACCCCATACTCCCGCAGCACCTCCCACAGTATCTCCTGGGGGACCCGGTCATACACCTTCTCAAGATCCACAAAGCACATGTAGACCGGTTGGGCATACTCCCAGGCTCCCTCCAGGATCCTTGTGAAAGTGAAGAGCTGGTCCGTATTGTTCCTTTTCAACCCGAGGTTCAACTATCGCCCGAATCCTCCTTTCCAGCACCTTGAAGACTTTACCAGGGAGGCTGAGAAGTGTGATACCCCTGTAATTGGCACACACCCTCTGGTCTTCCTTTTTGAAAAGGGGAACCACCACCCCAGTCTGCCACTCCTTAGGCACCGTCCCAGACTTCCAGGCATGTCAACAAAGACAGTACCCCTCAATACCCAGAGCTTTCAGCATTTCTGGACGGATCTCATCAATACCAGGGGCTTTGCCACTGTGAAGTTGTTTGACTACATCAGCGACTTCCACCAGGGAAATTGACGACAATCCCCCATCATCCTCTAGCTCTGCCTCTGACATAGAGGGCGTATTAGCTGGATTTAGGAGTTCCTCAAAGTGCTCCTTCCACCACCCTATTATCTCCTCAGTTGAGATCAACAGTGTCCTATCCTTCCTGTCCACCGCTTGGATGGTTCCCCGCTTCCCCCTCCTGAGATTCCAAACGGTTTTCCAGAAGTACCTTGGTGCCGACCGGAGGTCCTTCTCCATGTCTTCTCCGAACTTCTCCCACACCCGCTGCTTTTCCTCTTTCACGGCAGAGGCTGCTGCCCTTCAGTACCCTGCAAGCCTCCAGTGTCCTCTGGGATAACATATCCCGGAAAGACTCCTTCAGTTGGACAGCTTCCCTGACCACCGGTGTCCACCACGGTGCTCGTGGGTTACCGCCCCTTGAGGCACCTAAGACCCTGAGACCACAGCTCCTGTCCGCAGCTTCAGCAATGGAATCTTTGAAGATTGTCCACTCGGGTTCAATGCCCTCAGCCTCCACAGGGATGCACGAAAAGCTCCGCCGGAGGTGTGAGTTGAAAGTCTGTCGGACAGGTGCCTCCTCCAGACTACCCGTTTGGGCATACCAGGTCTGTCCAGAGTCTTCCCCCACCACCTTACCCAACTCACCACCAGATGGTGATTGGTTGACAGCTCCCCCCCCTCTTCACCCGAGTTTCCAAAACATACAGCCTCAGATCAGAATAAACTATTTTAAAATCGATCATTGACCTTCGGCCTAGGGTGCTCTGGTACCAGGTACACTTATGAGCATCCCTATGTTCGAACATGGTGTTTGTTATAGACAGTCCATGACTAGCACAGAAGTCCAACAACAGACAACCACTCTGGTTAAGATCAGGGAGGCCGTTCCTCCCAATCATGCCTCTCCATGTGTCTCTCCATCATTGCCCACGTGCGCGTTGAAGTCCCCCAGCAGAACTATGGAGTCCCCCACTGGAGCCCCATGCAGGACTCCACTCAAGGTCTCCAAGAAGGCCGAATACTCTGAACTCTTGTTTGGTGCATATGCACAAACAACAGTCAGAGTTTTCCCCCCACAACCCGCAGGCGTAGGGAGGCAACCCTCTCGTCCACCAGTGTAAACTCCAGCGTAGCGGCGCTCAGCCGGGGGCTTGTGAGTATCCCCACACCCGCCTGGTGCCTCACACCCTGGGCAACTCCGGAGAAGAAAAGAGTCCAACCCCTGTCCAGGAGTATGGTTCCAGAACCGAGACTGTGCGTAGAGGTAAGCCCCACCAGATCTAACTGGTAGCACTCCACCTCCCGCACCAGTTTCGGCTCCTTCCCCCACAGAGAGGTGACATTCCACGTTCCCAGAGCCAGCGTCTGCTGCCCGGGTCCCAGCGGTTCCTCCCACAGGTGGTGGGCCCATAGGATGGAGAGAGAGGTGCCACGTAGCTTTTTCGGGCTGTGCCTGGCCGGACCCAGTGGCAAACCCGGCCACCGGCCTCCATCTGGGACTGGCTCTAGACGGGGGCCCCGGGCTTCTTCCGGGCAGGGTAACTCTATCTCTTCCTCCTTCACTCATAGGGTTTTTGAACTATTCTTTGTCTGGCCCCTTACCTGAGACCACTTTGGGAGACCCTACCAGGAGCACAAAGCTCCAGACAACACAGCCCTCAGGTTCATAGGGACACACAAACCTCTCCACCACTAATATATGAGGAAAAGAGATAAATTAATGTCAGAGGCAAGCTTATCAGGAGATAATGGATTATGGGAAAGGTACAAGCAATTAAGAAATTTTGTTACAAAGTTAAACAGAACAAAAAAGAACTATTATGAATATAAATTTGAGGAAGTAAAATCTAATAGGAATAAATTATGGAATACATTAAATCAATTAACAGGGCGGGGAGATAGATCTGTACCAACGTTTTTAGATGTAGGTGATACTTTTTTGACTAAACCTGCTGATATAGCTAATTATTTAGGAGATTATTTTACAAAGAAAGTTCAGAATTTACAACAAGAGATGATTTCACAAGAATACCCTGATTTATCTTTTAAGACAATTAAAGATACAATCATGTATAATAAATCATGTACATTTAAATTTGACAAAGTAAGTATTATTATAGTAGAAAACATATTAAAGTGAATGAAAGATAAACCTCCTGGTATTGATGAACTGGATGTTAAGTTATTAAAGATGGTTGTTGATGTGATTACTATGCCTATATGTTATATTATTAATTTGAGTTTAGAAAAATGTGTTTTTCCTGCTAACTGGAAAAAAGTTAAAATTGTGCCTCTTCCTAAAAACAAAAGGGAACATTTCTCTGGGAAAAATAGCAGTTTGATTTAATTGATTATGATCTATTATTGAAAAAATTAAGTTGTTATGGATTTGAAAAGTGTGCAATCCAATGGATCTATAGCTATATTACTAATAGGGAGTTTAATGTACTGTTTAATGGCAGTTATTCTGAGATAAAGGTTCAGCGTTGTGGGGTGCCTCAAGGGAGTTGTCTTGGACCACTGTTATTTTCTATTTTCATTAATGATCTGTCTTTTATTGTGGGGTGTGCCACTATTGCCCTTTATGCAGATGATTTGACTATTTTTGTGTCTGATCATGACTCTACCAGACTTAATACTGTATTAAATAATTAACTAAAATTAATTGAAAATTGGAATAGAGAAAATAAGTTAATTATTAATGTTGCGAAGAGTAAATGTATGATGTTGGGATCTAATCATCTTTTAAAAGATTCCCCTGCTCTGAACTTGTCAGTTGGTGGTTTGATCATTGAACAAGTGGCTGAGGCCAAATTGCTCGGCGTGATTGTGGACAGCAGGTTGACATGGAACGCTCAGATTAAACTAATATTGAATAAAATGGAAATGCATACTGATTCGCATACGGAAACTTTTGGTGGAATCAATAGTTTTGTGTCATCTGGACTATTGTTCCATCATTTGGGCTGCAACTACAGAGAATAATTTAAACAGATTACAGATTGCACAAAATAAAGTTTCTCGGCTTGTCCTAAACTGTTCTTTTAGAACAAGTATTACGGACATGCACAATCGGTTATCATGGCTTCATGTAAGAAGCAGAATTAATTATTCTCTTATTAAATTCTTAAAAAGTATAATTATTACAAAAGCACCAGAAATTATTTATAAAAGATTGTCTTTCTTCAGTGTCGTTCTTCATTCCACTCGCCAATCAAGTGAAGGGCGTTTCTTATTACCGGTCTGTCCAACAAATCAACTGCAAAGAACATCGTGTTATAGAGCAATGGTGGCATGGAACTTGCTCCCGTTATATTTGGTTTCAGAGAGATAAGTTTCTCCAAAAGACTTAGACTGTATTTATTTACTTTGGAGTAACTGTAATCATGTTATTAATAATGACTGTATAATGAGCTACGGCAATTGAAATGTGATTTTTATTTTATATTATACCCTGTGAGTGGTAATATTTTTATATTATATTTGTATATGTTTAGTGTGTATGTGTTGTGTTGTGTTGTGTGTATGTTTGTTAGTTAGTTGATGTAGAAGATGTTGGGAGCACTTCTGTATTTGTCTTCATTGTTGTACAGCTTTGATGTTAGTATTTTGGTAAAAATTGTTAAGACCCCAGGAAGAATAGCTGCTGCTTAATGGAGTAGCTAATGGGGATCTAAATAATAAACAATAAACCACGATAAGGTGATGGTTCCCAGAGAGGATTATAAACATTAAAGGAACAAGCCGACTTATTGGGACTTTAGCTTATTCACCATAACCCCCAGAGTTAGATAAGTCCATACATACCCTTCTCATCTCCAACTAGCCTAGCTTTGCACAGATCCTGGAGGTCCATCTATCCTACTGCTCCCAATAAGTGACAAAATAACGCCAACATTTTCCTATTTACATGTTGTGATTTGTATAGTCACGTGTACAAATAATAAATTGACATGAGACACAGCCATCTTCTAACCGTATACATACTGGGAACTATACTAACTATTCTATCTCAGAAAGGCAAAGCACTGCTACTTCTGCTACTTGGGCGGAGTGATAGGCTTGCATCACCTGATAAGCCCAATGCGTATCAATGCTTCACCTTGTGTGTGTGTGTCTGTCTGTCTGTCTGTTCCTTCTCTCCCGGTGTTTCTTTCAGGGCGGTTTCCAGCCACCGACCCCCCCGGTGTTCCCAGAGTCCTTCGGTCTGAGACAGATCCTGTACACGTACTGGGCCACGTGGTCGTCATGGAGACACTACCAGCCTCTGGATCACATCCGGGAATACTTCGGGGAGAAGATAGCGCTGTACTTCGCCTGGCTCGGTGAATATTAACTCAGTGGTCCGCATAAGCTTGTTTCATGCTACAAACACATTGGATTAGCATGATAACATGTCCCAGAGAAAGATCAAGTGGGTACACATCTGTTATTAACCCCTAGGTTCGTTTTGCGCCGGAATTGTCCTTTAATAAAATTGAGATATGTCATGCAAGGGATTGGTGCCATAGGGTTTAACCAAAATCTAATTTTAGCTACATTGGTTTGCATTAAGCTAGCCGTAAACCCCACTTTAGCTGCTAGTGTTAGCAAACACTAGCTAGTCTGAGAACAGTCTGTTAACATGAATATTTGCAAGCCTCCAAGTTTGATAGCAACTCTATGCATGATTCCACGGTAAACCAGAGTTATAGCATTAGTCGTGTTTTCCAGATTCTTGTCATTTATTGTACATGCTACCTTATATTTACCAGTTTTCAGCTCAGCAGCCTCGGTTTTGCATATTCTAAGCTAGCCGTAAACCCCCATTTGGCTGCTACATTCCCAGTGTTAGCTAATGCTAGCTAGTCTGTTAACATGAATATCTGCAAGCCTCCAAGCACAGAGGTCACACTTTAAATCCTACTTGTTGCCTTTCACCATTCACTTATTTAACTGCTGTTCATCCCTTCACATGTCATCTATACAGTTTGTTATTAGTACTCTGACTCAAGTAATCTGAGTAATTTTTTCCATTGTTTGTCTGTCTGCAGGTTTCTACACCGGCTGGCTGCTACCAGCGTCTCTGGTTGGTCTGGTGGTCTTCCTGTTTGGGTTCTGGCTCGTGGCCACCGATGTTCCCGCGTACGTATTCACTCTTTCACGCTCTGCCCCTCAACGTACTACGAATTCACTCTGTCACTCTCTGCCTTTGACTGTGTGTGTGTTTGTGTGTGTGTGTGTGTGTGTGTGTGTGTATGTGTGTGTGTCTGTGTGCCTGTGTGTGTGCGTGTCTGTGTGCCTGTGTGTTTGTGTGTGTGCCTGTGTTTTTGTGTGTGTGTGTGTGAGAGACTCTGTGTGTGTTTGTGTGTCTGTGTGCCTGTGTGTGTGTGTGTGTGTGTGTGTGTGTGTGTGTGTGTGTGTGTGTGTGTGTGTGTGTGTGTGTGTGTGTGTGTGTGTGTGTGTGTGTGTGTAGGATGGAGTTGTGTGACAGCGGGGACAGCTTCATCATGTGTCCTCTCTGTAAAGTCTGCACTCAATGGAACTACTCCAGCATCTGCCTAACCTTCAAGGTACCTGTCTGTCTGTCTGTCTGTCTGTCCAACAGGGTCTTTGTTTCATGCTTTTGTAGATGTTTTTTAGGTGCTTTTTGACCTTTTTGGTCGATTTTTTTCCAAATTTTTCTGTGTTTTCTTTTTGCATGTGTTTGAATTTTTTAGTGCTTTTTAAAATGCTTTTTGGCCTATTGTTGACCTGTCAGTTTGTCCACCTCTGTGTCTCTGCAGGCCGGTATCCTGTTTGATAACGGAGGAACAGTGTTTTTCAGTGTCTTCATGTCTCTGTGGGCCGTCACCTTTCTGGAGTACTGGAAGAGAACTTGTTCGGCTCTGTCTCACCGCTGGGACTGCTCCGAGTTCGAGGACATCGAGGTGCATGTCTCACTTAAACTAAACACTAAATAACTCAAAAAAATAAAAAGCATTGTCCTTCAGTGCCTCGTCCTTTTAGAATCAGAAAGAAGTTTATAGCCCCCGTAATTACCCTCTAAGACAGAGTGTAGGGTAATTACCCTCTAAGACAGAGTGTAGGGTAATTACCCTCTAAGACAGAGTGTAGGGTAGTTACCCTCTTAAACAGAGTGTAGGGTAATTACCCTCTAAGACAGAGTGTAGGGTAGTTACCCTCTAAGATAGAGTGTAGGGTAGTTACCCTGCGTGGAATTGGCCTTGATGGTTGGTGTTTCCATTTTTTTGTTCCTGTTGTTTGGAAGTTTCTGATGATTGTCGTCCCTCTGTCCTCCCCAGGAGCGACCGCGTCCAGAGTTCACCGCCATGGCGCCGATGACCATGAGGAACCCGGTTACCGGAGCAGAGGAACCCTACTTTCCTGAAAAGAAACGGCTCAACAGAACTCTGACCGGCTGCATGGTCATCATTGTTTTGGTGAGTCTCCCGACCTTTAAAGCATGTGTGTTTGTGTGTGTGTGTGTCTTTGTGTTTGTGTGTGTGTCTTTGTTTGTGTGTGTGTGTGTGTGTGTTTAAAGCCCAGTTCAGACCAAAGATTCGCGACTTGAAATTTGCAACTTCTTGCAACGTGTTCGTCTGCAGCATCCTGAAACCTGCCAGTTCACACCAATTTCTATTGGCTGTAGAAACAGGAGACATCTCTTACGTTCTAAAACCAGCCACCAGCTGACTTCTCTATTGGCTGGCTTTGCTTTAACATTGGGAGGGGGCACATTATAACCAGCCAGGGGGGTCTGGGTGTATCTAGAATAATTTTGGCGTCAAACTATTCATTTCCTCCACTCTGGTGAATTATCTTGCAACAATATATGATGCACATGTCTTTATTTATGTAAAAGGAAGTGAATCTTTTTCTGCATTGTTCATAACTTTCTGCACAGTCACAACATCAAACATGTTTGGTCATGTTTTTTGAGGAATCGTGTACATCTTGTTAACCTTGTTAAAGCCAGAAGCTCCAAACACTCCCAATGTTTCAAAGTAGACTTTATATGTCACAGTTACTATTTTCCTTCAGATAGTTTATAGATCTGGACATTTCCGAGCAAACTTGAAGGCAGCATATTTTTTTAGGGGTACAAATCTGCCTCTTCTAAATATTGCGGGTGGTGGGGACATATGTATCCCCCTCAGAAACATATGCATATGGTAGTAGCAGTAAGTTGAACTTACTGTGTGCAGATTGCTGTGGTGCTGATGTTCCTCATCGCCATCATTCTGTATCGCACGATCCTGAGAATTGTCATCTCCAAGTCTAACAACTTCTTATCGTTCTCTGTGAGTACAACACAACACACCTACACTACTTCTTTATATATGAATAAGGTTTAATAGACACTTCAGAAGCCCCAGGACGCTTCCCTGAGGGACTCCAGGCAGCTTCCCTGAGGGACTCCAAGACGCTTCCCTAAGAGACTCCAGGATGCTTCCCTGAGGGACACCAGGACAATATATTGACTTCACACTTCTGTTATGCTGTGTGCTACTTTCAATCTATTTTTCACTGACTCTTTGACTCTTTTGATGTTTCTTTTAAGCCTTTGATGGTTTTATGACATTTTTACAGTTTGTGCATCTGTGTGTGTGTGTGTGTGTGTGTGTGTGTGTTTGTGTACGTCTGTCTGTGTGCGTGCGTGCCTATGTGATTGTGTGTGTGTGTGCCTGTGTGTGTGTGTGTGTCTGTGTACCTGTGTGTGTGTTTGTGTCCGTCTGTCTGTGTGCGTGCGTGCCTGTGTGATTGTGTGTGTGTGTGTGTGTGTGTCTGTGTGTCTGTGTGCCTGTGTACCTGTGTGTGTGTGTGTGTGTGTGTGTGTGTGTGTGTGTGTGTGTGTGTGTGTGTGTGTGTGTGTGTGTGTGTGTCTGTGTGTGTAGGCTGCAAGGATAGCCAGTCTTTCAGGATCTGTTTTGAACCTCTTCATCATCCTCATGTTGTCCAAAGTTTACACGTCTCTGGCCAACGTCCTCACTTGCTGGGGTGAGTCACACTTTAGACTGAACGTCATGCTCTCTCCTTTTTCTAGTGGTGATACATTATCCAAATAGTTGTTTGTTTAACGGTCTAATCATTTCAGTGTGTGTGTGTGTGTGTGTGTTTGTGTGTGCTTGTGAGTGTTTGTGCGTGCGTGCATCTGTGCGTGCATGTGTGTCTGTGCATGTGTGTGTGTGTGTCTGTCTTTCTGTGTGTGTGTGTGTGTGTGTGTGTGTGTTTTCTCTCAGAGATGCATCGGACTCAGACTAAATATGAAGACATGTTCATCCTCAAAGTTTTCATCTTAAAGTTCGTCAATTTATTCTCAGCTCCAGTTTACATTGCCTTCTTCAAAGGAAGGTGAGGACGGCTTCAACCAATCACAGCGAGGCTCGCAGTTTCAGCCAATCATCAATCAAAAATGATATATATATGTATTGATGCTGCACTTTCATATTTCATTATTTAAAGATAATGTACTTGTTGTCTGGAGTTTGCACCTTCAGGGTTGAAAGCACTTAATTGTAAGTCTCTTTGGATAAAAGCCTCAGCTAAATGACATGTAATGTAATGTAATGTAAAGATGTCCAGTATAGAATTCAATTTAAAATCCTGGTCCTTACTTTTAGAGCCCTGAATGTTCGAGTTCCTCCCCACATCTCTGACTTGATTCAGGTTCACACTCCCATCCGTAGTCTGAGGTCATTAGGTCATAGGCTATTAGTGGTTCCCCGCACTCATTTTAAAACGAGAGGGGATCGATCATTTCCAGGCCATGGCTCCTAGGCTGGGGAATGACTTGCCTCCCTTTCCACGTTGTGTTAATTCTGTTGAATCTTTTAAAGGCATACTATGCAACATTTCTCTCTTTGGTCCCCCTACAGCTCACAAGCTGTAGTTCCAATGAAAAAAGTTGCATAGTATGCCTTTAAAAAGCAATTTAAGACTCTATGTAATGTAATGTAATGTAATGTAATGTATCACAGCGAGTCTTGCAGGTTCATCTGCAGAGCCCTGCCTTGTCGGGCTGAAACAGGAAGCAGCTGTTGAGTCAGATTCACAGTTTTTACTTTCAAAATAAAACCAATCAAATGAGAACATGAAGGCAGGATGCCGGGTTGTTGCACATAAGAAGTAAAACGCAGCAGCTCAATGAAAGTTGGAGCCACAGCGCCTCCCGCAGGCTCAAGATGAAAACACAATGCCTCTTTTCATTGTCTGCTCTGCAGCCAAACATTATTCCATCCCACAAAAAAACTTTATTTAAAGCTTTAGTGGAGATCTCAAATTTCCAAATATCTTAAATTTGCCTGAATTTTGCCATAGTGTAAAAAAAGCAACATGCAGATGAATAGTTAAATATATTGACGCTGTCTGTCTGTCTGTCTGTCTCTCTCTCTCTCTCTCTCTCTCTCTCTGTCTGTCCGTCTGCCTGTCTGTCTGTCTGTCTGTCTAGGTTCATTGGTTACCCTGGAAATTACAACACTCTGTTTGGACTCCGTAACGAAGACGTGAGTCTGTCTGTTTTATAGTTTTTGTTTTAGTCGCTTTGGTACATTTCTCAGATCAGAACTGAAATTCTCAAAACTACCTGTTCAATCTTCACATCATTGTGTCACGTGTGCACGTCAACAAAGCAGTTTCTCATTGTGTCAGGTGTGCACGTCAACAAAGCAGTTTCTCATTTCTTTGAACAAGTTGCAAAGGCTTTGGTAGATTCATGCAAATGATTATGTAAATTTCTCTGCTGTATACATATATACTGCTACATTATCAATTGCTTATGTATGTTGATCAAAATGTATAATGGGTCTCTGTTGAATAGTCTCACCCCCACAACATTTAGGCATACGTCTGTACATGCAAAAAGGTTGAACAAGTTGTCATAATATGTCAAGCATATTTCTATACATTTCCATTAGACTTTTTTTCTACTTTCTACGCTGCAGAGAAAATATTCATTGTAATGTGGATGAGAATTTAAGGCCCAAACAGACAGGAACGTCAGGAGTTGTAGGAATCTATCTATCTATCTATCTATCTATCTATCTATCTATCTATCTATCTATCTATCTATCTATCTATCTATCTATATACCAATCTACAAATCTAACAAATATTTGGACCATTTGTGTTTAATCACGTTACTCGCATACCCACCGGTGTACAGCTGTAGGCACACACACATCAAATCAAGCTTTATTTGTCATTGCATAAATACAGTGTATTATATTTCCATTAGACTTTTTTTCTAAATCGGTCCTGAATTGGTAAATTGCTCCCAGGTGAATCTTGACTTCCTGCATGCACAGTTTGGAGATTGTCCTATGTTCACATTTTCTTTGTGGTATGCAGTGATGTCTTTTCCGTTCTGTATCGCAATGATATGGTCTGTTAACAAATGACAGTACAAACAGTAAAAGTGTAAATGGGAATCTTAGTCCAATCAAACTCCCACACACACTAAGGTGTAACCTACAATTTACAATACTTGTCATCAAAACTTTAGCCATACTTTAAAGCAGAACATCCCTCCAGAGTACACTGTTATAGTGACAACATTATATTGTTATATTGAGAATTTGTGACTAGAGTCTCTCAAAATCTGATGAAAATCTTTTAAACTGACCTTTGTTGATCTGAAATGAAGACAGATTCAGCAACTGCACTATTTCTCTCTTAAAATGTTTTCAGAAACACGTTTCGGTGAACTATTTTAGTACAATATGAGATTGTATTCTGAACAAGCCGCCATGACTGTCTGGCTTTGAATTTCAGGAGAAGCCAGACCCACGTGACGCGTTCGTCCAATCAGCTGCCGGTTTTCATTTTTTGGGCAACAATACAGATTAGCTGCTGTTATGGAGACGTATTACGTCTCGTCTCTTCGGTGTGTTCTGATGCATTTTTTTTACCAACTCGGCGAGACTGATCAGTCCAACTGGCTTTACTGCCGACGATCGGCTGTCTGGTTGGCGTGTCAGCAGCTCTAGGAGTAGGTCTGTTTGGTTCCGCGACAGTTTTTTCCCTGACTTCTTTTCTATGTGTTTTTCTTTTGACCCTTTACTTCTTGCAGTGTGGAGCCGGTGGTTGTCT